>NC_139043.1:125473235-125588235 GCF_965140915.1 Aythya marila
AAAAAGCTGCAGTTCATGCCATTCCTTTTGACAAAGATTCCTTCTGGAATATTGTGTGAGTGCTTTATAATGTTTTAATTTTAAAGCACCTGAGTTTTTTAAGGGCAAACACGACCATTTTCAAACACACAGCAAGATGTAAATATGTTGATCATTATTTTCTTTCCCCACTCTTTTAGAGGAAATGTAGCTGTTTTCAAGACATTGAAATAAAATAAATAAATAAAATACAATCACATCTGAAATGAACATGAAGTGATTGAAGATGTTTTGAAAACTGAGTAAACCTGTCATGAGCTTGCCAAGGCTGCCAATGTAAAGGCAAACAGCTGTACAATGGCAGTAGAGAGGTACTGTGTTGTGTTTAAATACAGCCAGGCAGAAGCCAGTGGATAATGCTCAGTAATGGGTTAATCAATACTTATTATGGTTTTATTGGTTCACTAAAGAGAGAACAGAACCTAGTGAGCACAGAGTCGAAAAATCACTGCATCTGATCTAGATAACATCTTCTCTCCCTTAGGGATTTCCCTATTCAAGAATCCAATTTACCATGCCTGATTGACAAGGATTGGATCCTAGGGAATCACATAACTCTTTTTAGGACCCAATAAAATCCTAATGGATTTGTCTGACCCGTCAGGAGATTCAAGTTTTACTAAACTGAGGGGCTTTGTTGCAATTAGCCTGTATTCTACTTGCACTTGAAAAACTAAGCTATTAGGAGTCATTGCTTTCTAAAATGCTGGAGTCATGCTGGGTTGTGAATGCCAGATAGAGTTACCTTTCTTTGCAAATGGAGACTTATAATGGATCATAAAATTCAAAAAGCTTAATGTTAAATCACATTAAATTGGTGACCCAAATGATGAAAATAGTATCTTTCAAGTTAAGGGCAATACTTTTCTTTTGCATCTTGTGCTATTTAAAAGATATCATTCATTTCAGTCCTTGAAATACATTTCAAGAATAAAAATATTATTTAAACTACTGCATTTAATACTTTTCAAAAAACAGGATAAATAGATGAAGACAATGTGCTAGAAAGCCTTTGTGTCAAACTGTTAATCATTGTGGAAAACTATTTCCTAATATTTCAATTTTGTTGATATATTCTTTTCCTTTTCATTTTATTCCTCTGTATATTAGTATGAAAAAGCATATTGATTCAAGACTGCATTTCTGCTCATTTCACTCAAAGCCCTAGCCTGCCATGCAGTAGCAAAAAGGGAGTAAGGTATGAGAACTTAAATGTTGTGGCAGCCTACTTCTTGCCTGGAAAAGTAACAGAAGTGCTCTAGATTGGATCCCAAATACTGGGTATCACAGTCTTGTATCAATGATCTAACCTGTACCAGACTACACTACATAGCTTCATCTTTGCTGAAAACATTATTTATCAAACCTAGTGATTCTTTATTACCAAAATTGAAATAATTTATTTTTTTCTGAGCAGCAAATTTACATGGACAGCAACCGTCTTGACCACTGACTACTACAATGGTACATATTAATCTGTCTTCCACATGAGAACTGTGAAAGCTATTTAATGCATCATTTTGTGATTAGAGTTACACAAGATTATTTGCAGAATTTCAGCAGCTGTTACTTTCTGTTCCTTTTACAGCATTTTTGTAATGAAAAAGGATTGTTGTAGTACTATATAGACAACCCTTCTTTATATTGTAGTTCTTGATTGCTTTATAGAAATGAGTAAAAAGGTAGAAATGGCTATAAAATGAAATAAACAGTAAGCAAGAGGCACATATTAAAGCAATATGAATTTTAATCTACAAATCTCTTCCTCTGGAAGTGAAGAATGAAGAAATACCAGCAACACTGCTTTGGGGATTTTCCTCCCTCTTATTCCTTCAGGATGATAGAGTTTGCCAAGAATATCAACACTAATCTGGTAAATGTTCAGTGGTTGGCTTCAGACAACTGTCATCTGTTCTCCATATTCTTGTTATTTCCAAGAACACTGAAATATCTGGAGTAGGGATTCGTCAAAAATTAGAAAGTTTTTAAGTTGTATTGAACTTCACAGTCACACTTACCTTACTCAGTGGAGTAAGAAAAAAGCTTCTCTGAGGTCTTGTTTCCAGCCTCTGAACATCTGTCTCTAGAAATCCAAACCTATGCTTCATTTGTCTTCACAGATGTCCTTAGACAGACTGAAACTTCTTTCACTTATCTTCAGCTAAAACTAAGAATTGAACAAAATTTAGCATCTAGGCTGCATCTGCAGTCAATTTAGAAAACTGAGCATATTTGGAAGGTGATTAATCTCATGCTACAGTAGGGACCATGAAAGTGTCTTGGAAATGCTTATATGGAAGGAACTCAGATGATCAGTGGAAAGTAGACCTACAATTTGGAAATGTTTAAAATTGAACTAAGCACATCTCTCCCTAAGTCATGAAGGTAGCTGGGTAAAAGAGAATTAAACTAAAGAACAAATAAATCCTCAAAAGATTTTAAATGTTTTCTAAACACCAGAACCATTTTTACAGTTCAGATATTAAAACTTCTGTATCTATATTTTCTGTCTAGATATATCTAGACAGCTAATAAAAATTGTGATGGATTTTCCTTATAAAATATCCCTCACCCACAGACCAGCTATTTCTCAGTTCATAGTGACCTATTTAATGGAAGCTTAATGCTTGAAGAAAGTACATATTGAACAGCACTAGATCTTAAAGTCTTTTATTTATTTAAAGAAAAACAACAGTGTGGTTAATGGCAAGTCAGTTATCCCATATCATCCCTCTGTTGTGCTGCGTTTTATGGTCGGTTTTCAACCTTTTATAGTGTGGAACATATTTTAATAGACAGATTATTTAAAGTTCATGTTACCTCTCCCAGATCAGAGCCACACACTTCCCTTCTTTTTGATTGTCTGGCAGTTCTCTAGTGAGCAGACTAATCACTTCCAATGAAAATTAATGTTAGGAAAGTATGTAGTTCAAAATTTCTAAAAGTGAATATTGGTTTGGAAAGCCCATCTTGATACACAAAAATTGCATTCCTTTTTAGAGAAGAGCTAACCATCTTTTTCTGAAAGTCAAATTTCTTATGACGTGCATGTAAGATATCTCTAGACCACTTTAGAAATACTTTCGGAATTTTAAAATTAAAATGAAGTTTTCAATTAAAAAAAATCACTACAGTTTCAATTTGTAAAACTCTCCACTTGGTTCTCAAAAATCAAGCTGCGGTGTAACAATAAGACAACTATACTGCTATTCAAAAAGGTTTCTCATTTGAAAAACGTCATTGGTTTGAAAATGCCCAACCCTTTCAATGTAGAAGAATGATAAACTGTAGCTAAGTAGATCCAGGTAGCTGCACCAGTAAAAATCCAATAAAAAGAACACAAATAAGTTCCAAAAATAATTCCACTTTTTGAAGTTCCAGTCTATGCAGATGCACATCATGGCATACCTAAAATCTCGCGGATACTGAGTCTACTCTGTCTGTCCTGAAAATCAGACTGATTTTGCTTGAATTAATACATTAATTCAAACACCTGAGTTGATAAACTGCATTTGTGCTGAACCTGGAATATCACTGCTTTCCTTGACAGTAACATTTCCAGATTTTATTGAAATGCAGCTTTCTGTCAAGGATTATGAATTGCCTACTTTTCTTGTTTTCTGATGTGAAGTTGGTATGAATACAAGCTATACATTCTCAGGATATCTTCTTTTCTACTTTAAAAATGTTTCAAAGAGATCTAAAGTTTCTGTCAAACACAGGCTATTTTCTCTTGTTTTCTATGAACTTTTTTTTTCTTTTTAAAATATAAATTTGTTCATACACAGTGAAAAAAAAATGTTTTTTTTTTTTTTTTTCGTTTGTTTTGTTGTTGTTTTTTTTTTTTTAACTCATAAACCCAGCTGTATCTATACACAATTTTTTATACACATGCATGAATATTTCTTTGGCCATATATGTAACACAATATATAGTCCTATTTATAACAGAAACAAAACAAATGCAGAAGACATTACTCCCTATGAAGTATCCTGCTGTATTATTTTATTGATGATTAATTTATTTTTGTTTGGTTCCTTTAATAAATTAGTGCAAAGTAACTATAACCTTTTAAAGTTGTTCCATATATTTAATTGCCTTTTACTTGAAGACTTCTCACTACTTTGTTATAGAAATAAGTAATTTAGCAACAATCTAAATTTAAATAATAATAATAATAACCTTTATTCTGCTTCTTAAATTAAAGCTCCCATGTCTACTTTGAGTGTCTTTGACTGCCAAGTGAATAATATTAAGAAAAAGTACTTATCAATGCTGCAGAAAAGAAAGTTTGTTTTTAGGCTTTTTTTTTTTTCTCATGCCAAAGCACAGGTGCTTCCTAATTATAGCAGTAATTAAAGTTATTATCTTACCTGTTTATTCAAGGGCACAAGGACTTCTAATGGGAACAAATGAAGATATAAAGACTTGCTGTCAATTAGGCCTGAAGGCTTGAGGAGATAATGAAGGAGATTTGGAGTCAGGTTTCAGTTTTATACAATAACAAAAATAGTAATTCAGCACTTTTTACTTTTCCTGGAACCATCCCAATAGTTCAGGAGAAGAAAGACAAGAAGATTACCTGGGTAACACAATCTTAAGGGCACAAGAGAATAATGGTGTTCTCCCATAGGGACATCTATGCATCTATGGCAGAGCCTGCTGCCAGAAGATGGGACTGCTACAAATATAAGCCCATCAACCTGAGAACAACAAATCTGTTCAGCTTCTTGTCACAGATCATGTCAATACAGTGCAGGCCATGAAGGACAGGTGAAATGTGACTCCGCTGTGGGCACTGCATTCTTGAGTCCCTGTCTTAGTAAAATGGCTTGACATGACTAGTGCTATTTTCACAGAGATGTAATTTAGGACTGACAGTACATTGAACATATCCTTTTGCTGCATATTTTCTTAGTGTGCCTCTTAAAGTACGGAAAGAGGACATATGGCAACTATAGGGCAAGGTAAGTGACTTGCTGAACTTCTGTGCTTGTTCTATTGTTAGTTCTATCATTATGAACCTATCAGTTTCAAAACTATGTTACATGAACTGGGAATATTCCTATTGTATTGCTTATTGACTTTAATATAATGGCATATGTACATAGAGCTCAGGACAGACGTTGCAGAGTGTGTATATTACCAGCCAAAAGAAAATATCAAATGTGCATCACTTAATGAATTAGATTAGTCACACATTTTAAATATTCTGTTCTTGCTGTCTGACTTCATTATGCATATTTTACAGCAAATTACTAGTAATATTCCTAAGTTAGAAGGTAGTGTATTTTAGTTGCAGACATTACTGTCTGTTTCGTTGAGACCGGCACTTTCAAATATTAATGAAAACTTGTAGCCTCGTCTAAAAAGTATATAAATGCATATAACAGGGAAAATTAAGCGATGGTAAAGAAATACTTACATTTTCGTCTTTGATCTGATAGATGTTGTCCTGCATAGAGAGGAAAACATTAAATCAGCATAACAATCTCTCCTTTTTTTGCAAGTGTCCCACAAATAAAGAAGCAGATTTTACAAGCTGGCGCACTGGGAATTTACAGCAGCAGGTGCATGGTACCTGGTTAGAATCTGTTCACACCAAAATGAAACACCAAATGATTAGAAACAGAACTAAAACACAGGATTTCTTGACCTTTACAAAGTCTGGTTTTGTTTGTTTGTTTGTTGTTGTTTGCTTGTTTTCTTAATGTTGCTGGTGGTGGAGGATTTTGTTTGTTTGTTTTGTGCCTTCCTCGCCTCCACGCTATATTGGAACCTATGTCATAGTTTTATACCTAGTTGCTCCGAAGACTCTACATTTATTATTTAGATAAGGGGGATTGTCTTCACTGGCCAAGCCATCACACCCTGGTAAGTTCCTATGACTGTGCTTATTTTCCCAGCCCATGATGTCCCACCAGAAGCCATCCAGAAACAAATGGGTTCTGAACATTAATTTAAAGCCAGGACCTTGCAAACAGATCCATTCACACATGTATTATTGATTTCATTAACTTTGCAAGGCCTAAAGGGTTATGGTAATTCTGTGTAGGGACTTTGAGGAAGCTCTCCAAGGTTAGGGGAGGTGTGAAATGTGTTTCTTCCTTCAATATGCTGAAGCCCTTCTAATATTGTCTGGGTTACACTAAAGGAGATTAGAACCTCAGGGAAAACTTTAGGAAAGCATTTTATTTACAGATAATTCTCCCTATTCTTTATTTATTTTTTCTTTTCTTGCAACTCTCTTTTTTTTTTTGTTAAAAGAAACATCAGCAAAAATGCAAACTCTTGTAGTTTCCTACTGATTACTCCCTATCCAATGTCCTAATCCTCTCTTCATTGTTTCACAAGCAGTTATTATAAAAATTACTGAGGTTATAAGCAAGATTATGATTTTAGTGGTGGAATGAGCAGTAGGAAAAAAGAGGGGGAGGAAGGGTATTATGTAAGCATGTAACCCTTATGGGATTTATAATTTGTTAATGAACCGGTAAATTCTCCTTTTAAAGTCAAAAGGTTTCATATAAATACAGTCAAACTTGCAACACTGACTCCAGGTAAAACACTATCCCAAAGTCTTCCAATTGAATCATTGGTTTTGAATCCAATTTCCATAGCAACAGAGACCCGTCTCTTCTGAAGTGGCAAAGAAAATGTGGATTTTTCATATTATTCAGAACTCGGAGACAGACCACTCTGAGGTAAGGTTGCAAAGACCTAAGTTAAAGGGAGCCCTGAAACTTAGCAAACTCATACATAGCTAAATCCAAACGTCCTACTTTAATTACTTCATTTTGGACTAAGACCTCAAATACCATGCCTGAACAGGACCACCCCACTTACTGACAATGGGAAGCCACTTCCTCGGGAATTCTGCACTGAAAGTGCCAGCAGCCAGGCAGTAATAAGCACAAAGAATAAAACAGCTTATCTCACATCATACCTGGAGTAGACCTAAGCATTAGATAACTTTGATCCTTTCCAATGCTCTGATGTAGAAGTCCTCTGTTCTGGCCCCTGTTCCCTCAGTCATGTGTGTATTCACATGTAGTATTTTGCATTATCACAGAATCACAGAATTGTCTAGGTTGGAAGAGACCTCAAGATCATCGAGTCCAACCTCTGACCTAACACTAACAAGTCCTCCACTAAACCATATCACTAAGTTCAACATCTAAACGTCTTTTAAAGACCTCCAGGGATGGTGACTCCACTACTTCCCTGGGCAGCCTATTCCAATGCCTAACAACCCTCTCAGTAAAGAAGTTCTTCCTAATATCCAACCTAAAACACCGCTGGTGCAACTTTAGCCCGTTACCCCTTGTCCTGTCACCAGGCACATGGGAGAACAGACCAACCCCCACCTCACTACAGCCTCCTTTAACGTTCTTATAAAGAGCGATAAGGTCGCCCCTGAGCCTCCTTTTCTCCAGGCTGAACAAACCCATCTCCCTCAGCCACTCCTTGTAAGACTTGTTCTCCAAACCCCTCACCAGTTTCGTCACCCTTCTCTGGACTCTTTTGAACACCTTGATGTCCTTCTTGTAGCGAGGGGCCCAAAACTGAACACACTACTTGAGGTGCAGCCTCACCAGAGCCAAGTTATTGTGTTTGTTAAAATATATTTAACCAGGAGTACAAATTTTCCTTGTTAGAGTAAGGATGGAGTAAAATTCAGGACATCTACTTTTGGATAAGTGTTTTTTTTTTTGTATATTTTAAAACATTCCCTAAACTGAGGACTGAATTTCACAAAAACTAAGTACTTATTGGGATCTCCTGTGGGTTCCCAGCAGCTTCAGCTGAGCCTCCCCACTGTACATTGCAACTTGGTGTCAGAACAGGAGACACAGGCTAAGCAAGGGCACAGCTAGAGGGTTTTAGACTCTTCTAGAAGTAGGATTTCCAATATTTTATTATTATTTTACTATGACTAATTTGGTTTGTAATTATCTCCAGGCAGGGATCTATCATCATTTATTATAAGAGAAATCTTACAGCTAACATAATGATCCAACATTCTAAAAACAAGAGTAGAAAACAGTACATATACACGTCATTTCAAGGAGAGATGTTTCTGAATATCTTATATTTCTGCTGTTAACTACTGGGTCAAAAATCTTCCTTGGAAGGCAGTAAGAGACATTAGCATGAGTAACGATCAAACCTAGCCTATCTACTAGAGCTATGTATAGCTCATTTTTATTTTTATTTTTAAGTAGCTTCTCCTTCTCTTCCTCTCTCTTAAATATATCTGGTACAGTATATTACTACATTTTGTATATATACAATAAACCTTAGCATGCTCCTAGTAATTCAGTCTTCTGAAAGCATTTTAAAAATCCTTTCCATTTTACAGTATCAGTATTGCAACAGAGAATATAGCGTTATCATTATTGAGAGAGTTGGGGAAAAATAAATATACCATCTATCTTTTTCTCATTTTGAAGATGACTCTTCAAAAGTCATCTTTTGAAGGTGACTGTGCTTGCTCAATTACAGTCTTCTCAGATAAACTTGCCTTCATTTGCTTATTAACCTGCACAGTAATTAATACCATTCTTTCTAGAGAAAATCTCTTCTTTGTGAAAATTCTGAATTATTGGCACTGTATAACTCCTTGATGACACCAATTCCCAGTTAAGTGCCAGAAAAAGAGAGTGGAGGATAGTAAGACATGCAGTCCAGGGGCACTTACACGAGACATCATGACAAGTGATGTAATATCAAGCACCTGGGAAACCCATGATGACTGTTTGGAGTGTCAAAATATCTGCAGACTGTAACAAGAAAGTGCTGCCTGCTTTCTCACATTGTTTTGTTTTGTTTTGTTTTAATATATATAAATATTCTATGCACTCTTTGAAGGCAGTCCAATGACAGCAGACAACAAAATGAACTTCAAAGAAATAATAGATTCTGGCACAGTGGATGATTTATATGTTTATATATATATATTTTTTTTTCTTTTTTTACTTCTCTTGAATTGTCACTGTCCAGTTTTACACTTTTCTGGAGCAAGAGGCAATTTGCCAAAAGGGCACAACTTGAACTGGTCAACAACTGGGTCTTGTTTTCATGTTGCATGTTTTCATGTTGCAGAACTTAAAGCAATAGTTTTTGTTCTTTTTTCACTTAAAAAGTGCTCCTGATTTTGTGCATGCAAAAGTACAAATAGAACAAATAGAAAGCGCCTTTCCTACATGTTTCTCCTTCTTGTATGCTTATAGGTGAGAAAGAGACCATTGCAGTTACCATCATGATCTAGAATATTTTTTATTTTTTTTTCCCTTAGTGACCTTTATTTTCTTTTTCTAGTATACATGAATATGCTGACCATAAGAAATAGTGCATTAAAATAAACACAGGGAAAATGGGCAGCCGAATCAGTGCTGACCATCCCCAGAACTGTCATAGTTGTTTATACATGGACTAAATATTGTGAGGTGCTGAACATCGTATCTTTATTGGTTTCACTTTGCAAAGCCAGCTGTCCTGGGGAAGTGGGCAGTTGTATCTTGCTCTTCTACTGCAGTGAATAACGGATTAAAGATCAATATAAACAGCTTTGACGCTTCAAAGTCATTTGCCTAAGCACGTGCTATAGATACAGGACAAGAACAGAGTTTGTCATACACACCTACACAAGAGACAGAGGAGCTTAAAGTGCCCTCTAACACACTGCAATTTACCCTGAGTGAAGATTGCATTACAAAAGGGTGAATGGCCTCTACAAGGCAGCTATTCCCACTCCTTTGCAGATGCATGGGGAGTGAGTAATGTCTAGCTGTGACCCTTGCCCTGACATACTGACCAGCACAGCCTGGCTGGTACAGAGAGAAGAAATCATCTGTACCAGGTAAAAGGCTAATGCAGTTTATTTTCTTCCTGGAGCAAGGGGTAATCAGGGACTATATTGTGACTCTCTGAGTCATGGTTCAGTACCTGATCTCCTGAGACATGCAGTGAACAACTACTGGGGATAATTCAGCAGTACACCCCATGAAAACAAGATGTTAAAATAAAGAATACTATATTTAAAGGATCATAAAAAATACAGAAATACATGCAGGAGACATATGTTAAATGATACTATTTTCTTTTGGGTGACTTTCCCTCATTAGTAACTATAGCATAGTTGGCATTGCTCACATTCTTGCATTGTCCCACATTATTATCACAACACTCTAACCATTTTAAGTACATTTATTTCATATAATTCCTAATGAGATACAGAGTTCTTATACCAGAGATGTTTATCCAAAATAACATTCAGTAAATCCAATGGCTTTCTTAACATGGCTCTATCTATTTATGAATAATTTCAAGATTGTGGTCCAGATGTTCTTTAAAATTTTAAATAACATTTTCAGATTTTGATCTCTAATAAAAATAATATGGTTTATGCATGACTGAATAAAATGCCGGTAATTTGTTTTAGATCGTGTAATGAATTTGTAGCAAATGTTGCTTTTCAGCCATTACTAGTTAACTGAGACTTTTTCTATGTTGTTGAACAAAAATGTTCACAGAAAGTTTTGCTGGAATGATGTCTTCAACAACACATGCAAAGCTCAATTTATAGATTTGACAATATCTTTCTTAAAATGTTCCTGAATGTAAAATTATTATTCACTAAACTTGTCCTAGCACATTTAAGAGACTTCTTGAAGAAGTGTGGATTACTTCTATGATAAATATTTTGCAAGGACTGGCCAATATACAAGAGGCTATATTATATCAAAAGTGGAGATTCTATGTGAGATAGGCATAGCTCTGTTCCCCTTAGGGTAATAATCATTCAGCAGTGCACCTAATGCATCCCAGTAGCTCTATTTTTTGCACTTAATAAAAGTATAGGGAGATTTAGCAAGCATAGAGTACCAGGCCTGCTTTTACTGTTGTTGATTAGGGGTCAGGCATCCAGTTTCCTTCTCTGACATCATTTTACTGCAATTTTCAAAGAGACACTTCACACTTTGTCTGAACACCGACCATAATTTCTGTCACAATTTGTTAAGATCCAGCAAACCCTCCTAAGGCTACTGAGGAAACTTCAGCAGTTAATATTCAAAACATGAAAATCTAGGCTTGTATTCTAATTTGCTACTGATGCAATATTAAAGCAATATATTTATAAAATATTAATGTTATATTTGTTCTGAATTTATTTTATTTAATTTTTTACACAAGGATAAAACCCTTGCAGCCTTAAAACAACATGTCTCATTTTCAAGGGTGTCCTCTGGGACAACAGACAGGGAATTTACACACAGCTTGGTAACTTGAACAATAGTGTGGTAAAGGCACTGTGCTGAAAGATATACTCTTTCATGAGTAATAAGGGTTTTGCTGATAAAAATAAAATGTCGTCTTATCTGTTTGACCAGTTGATAGGATATAATTTCTAATACTACCCCCTTGAACCCATCCATAGAAGAAGAAGCCTGGAGAAAACTTGGAGATAAGGTCCTTCACTTATTCCATCAGTACCAAGAAAAACTCAGATTTATTTTTCAGACAGAGAATTCTTTTCAATAATCACATTATTGTGATTATTGTGATCACATCTTATGTAAGAAGATTTGTGCATGATAGTTTTTCTGATGAGCAAAGAAATTTTGTAGTAATTCTGACTTCATCTATAATGCTGTCAGAATCTGAAGGTTTAAAGCATTTAAAAAAAGATCTAAGTCTCAGACTTAGAATTAAGTAAAATTAATGGTGCATTTGTCCCGTTCAGAAAATGTTAATTTCTTGTGTCATTTTTTAATTTTCTCCTCAATAACATGAAGCTGTGTCATATCTGATTTTTAGACAATGAACCATGAAAATTATTGAGAGATTTGGAGAGAAATAAAAGGGCATTTTTTTCTGTCTCTATGTTCAGTGTCCAGGAAAACATAAACCAATCATGTATAAATTGAACTACAATTTGTAAACAGTTTCCAGCAATCAGAGCAGTGAGGTCCTAGCATGGTAGTGGCAACAAAAACAACAAATTTTATCTTAAATGGAGTTTGATAAGTTTATAAAAAGACTCACCAATATAGTGTGAGTTATGTAATGATGAAGATATGAGACACTTTTATAATGCATGAAACAAAGGCTGTAATCAGCTCATATTTCAAATTAGCCTTCATATATATATTAAAAAAAAAAAAAAAAAAAAAAAAAGCTAACTAGTCAGGATATGAGGACTCAAGTTCTGCACAAAATTTTCAAACTTATAGAGTAAGAAAAAATCAGATGCTTTTAGATATTGTTCATCATTTTGCAAATGAATTCAAGAATTACCTTATGAATTGTTGCCTTTCTGGCAGTTCCCTGATGCACTATTACTATTGTGAATGTTCTAAGCAAATTTTCTTCCATTGAAGTACAAATAAGTAAATGGTTTACCTGAAGTTTTTTAGGATATTGAAGAGCCTTTAGCTTTCTAATCTCAGGATATAAGTAGTAACTATATTCCTTATTCATCTCAGCTAAAGGGCTTTCTTAACCTCCATATCTTGACAGGCTTGAGAGGTGGGCCTGTGCCCCTCATGGCGTTCCGTAAGACCAAGTGCAAGGTCCTGCATCTGGTCCTGGGCATTCCCAAAATACAGGCTGGGCAGAGAATGGATTGAGAGCAGCCCTGAGGAGGAGGATCTGGGAGTGTTAGTTGATGAGAAGGTCAATGTGAACTGGCAACGTGTGCTTGCAGCCCAGAATGCCAACTGTATCCTGGGTTACATCACAAGAAGCATGGCCAGCAGGTTGAGGGAAGTGATTCTTTCCCTCTGTTCTCCTCTCAAGATACCCCACCTGTAGTGCTGCATTCAGTTCTGGTTTCCCCAACACAAGAAGGACATAGAAGTATTAGAATGAGTCCAGAGACGGCCCCAGAAATGATCAAGGAGACCCTCTCCTACAAACACAGGTCGAGAGAGTTGGTATTTTTCATCTTGGAGAAGAGAAGGCTCCAGGGAGACCTTATAGTGGCCTCCCAGCAGGGGGGCCTACAAAGGGTCATACAGGAAAACAAGGGAGGGACTCTTTGTCCGGGAGCGTAGTAATAGGACATGGAGTAATGGCTTTAAACTAAAAGTGAGTAGGTTTAGATTAGACATGAGGAAGAAATTATTTACTCTGAGGGTGGTGAGACATTGGCACAGGTTGCCCAGAGAAGTTGTGGATGCCCCATCCCTGGAAGTGTTCAAGGCCAGGTTAAACAACCCCGGGGCTTTGAGCTCAGAGCAACTGGTCTAGTGGGAGGTGTCCCTGCCCATGGCAGGGAGGTTGGAAATAGATAATCTTAAAGGTCCCTTCCAACCCAAAGAATTC
The DNA here is from genome assembly GCF_965140915.1 of Aythya marila. NCBI lineage: Eukaryota > Metazoa > Chordata > Aves > Anseriformes > Anatidae > Aythya > Aythya marila. The sequence continues at coordinate 125,486,604 of NC_139043.1, forward strand.
TGTGGTTCTACAATGATTCTATGATATTTGCACCCTCTTTTCCTGAGAAATGCCAGCCAATGGAAACACTTCTGTAAGTACCAGATTTCATATCCTGCTTTGCCTTAAAGCTGCCTATATGGAGAAAAATGAGACTTTCAGAGTCTGACAGACTTTGAATATGCATCTACTTAGACATGCTAAGTCTGAATTATAAGCAAGGGAAGAAAAAGCAAGTGGACCTAACTGGAGATCTGTCATCTCAAGACTGCTGTAGTAAGAAATGAAAGTGAACAAGGAATAAAATAAAGGGAAAGTTTAAGCATCATCAGGATGTGCAGAGTTAACATAAGAGCTGTCCTATGTAAGCAGAATTAGATCTTTCACAGGAAAAAATAAATAAAATAAAACAAAACAAAACAAAACAAAACAAAATAAAATAAAAGTTATTTACCTGTTTGAATTAACAGAGAACAAAAGAAAGTAGTAGCACTTGCACCTATATTGGAACAATATCTAATTCTTTCCCATAAACTGCATTAGCATTTTGCTTCCATTTTTGGTGGGCATGCGAATGCTGAATATGAGAGAAAACATGACCATGAGTGAATTAAGACAACACAAAAGAAAATTCAAGTTCTTGAAGCAGAATTAAAACTCTAACAGTTTAATGAACTAAAATCAAATCAGATTGCATGATGTCATTGTAGATATCTAAAAGAGCTACCACATGAAATTGCAAGCTCTTGTATTAAATCTGTTAAACAAATCTATCAAGTCACAGCTCAACCCTTTTAATGCAAAATAGAAAATGTAATTTCCGAATTTGAGAAAGGGCAATGAAAATGGCCAAGGCACTGCTCTAAAGTGCCACTAATCTGATTCTCATTTTATACGAGGCATTAGAACAAAAGGCAGTAAGGGAAGGAACTTAAGCAGTACTGCTTATAAATACAGAGCTTCTCACAGAGCTCTCACCACTGTGTGGTTGTGTATCACAATAAGTCACATGGCATTAATCCAAATAATTGTAGTGGATTACCTTGACTGGCTACCAGACCCCCAACCACCTGCTCTCACACTCCTCCTGTGCCATGCAGTGGGTCTTCTGGGGTTGCATGGAAACTGCTGGCACTGGCTGTGTCCAGCATGGGGCAGCCCTAGTCTCTCCTCAGAGCCAAACTGCAGACACCCAACTGCGAACTTGCCATGTAAACATGATACAGTGGTTTGTGTCTATTTAAAGAAAAAAAAAAAAAATATATATATATATATATAAAGTTCCTACTGCTAGTTTAACTTAGCCATGTTGATTAGTGTACTACTATTTATTATTTATAAGTTATTATTTATTATATATAATTAATATGCATATATTTGCACATGTGATGTCATGAGCAAGTAATATATATCTTCCAGGAAAAGAAAAATCATAAAAACAACATATATGTAATATAAATTATTATTTTATTCAATAGCTATTTATTTCAGAGTTCTTAAGTTGCCTAGTTTGTAGTCTTTCTTTAAAAGGAACAGAAATTATCTGAGTTGTATATTTGGTAGTTGTGCTAGGCTTACTAATCAAATTCCTGATTTTTTTAATTCACCATTTAAGGCCTACCTTTAGATCTCTGGGGCACAGTCAATTAAATTGATGTGAAAAATGGAATACTGCTTTAAATGGACATCAGAGGTTGCTGGGAACTCTGAAATGGAGGAGTTGCAGAGTTTCGTACCAGACAGCACTTCATTGCTATGTGCTACATTGTGTGAGGTTTTTCATACTAGAATAGCTTAATCAAATTGCTGGAGTCTGAACCAATATTTGTTTTAAAAAAATAGAGTGTAGATGTTATTGTTGCAAACTTTTCTACCTTGTCTTGGTATGAATTTACTATCAGAGTAGGAGGACATCTTATAATCATTCTAAATTAGCTGTTTTTTTTCATGTCTTGGACTAAGTCTATAACCAATACAACCAGCTTTATAGTAAGAGGAGTTAGCTTATTTCATGTTTTGTGGTTGTACTTATCACTCAACTGTATCTGACTACCCCTACTGTTGTGTAATATTTACAATATTACACATTTAGAATTCTACATATCAAAAGAGAAGAAAATCAAATTCTGTGCTGCAGTAAATATTGCTATTTTTAAAATGCTAATATTATTTCCATTTTGCTTTTTCCTGTGTTGTCTTCATGCTACCAACACACAATTTCTTTCCTGCTTGGTGGCTTAATTTGGTGAGCTTAGCTGAAAGACTGTAAACTTCAACGAACAGGGACCTTGTCTTTCCAGATCTTTGTAAAATACAAGACACACCTGAAGCACTGCCTTTGTTTTAATCTTCTAAAACATCTAACTAGAAATGAAATATTTTTCCATCAGTGAAATTTTTAAAAGAAATAAAAAAAAGAAAAAAAATAAACCTCATATTTAAAGGTATAGGTTGTAAGCAGGTTTAAATACTGAAAACAAATTTCTTTATTAAGTTGTCCACAGTTATGATAACATTAAACCATTTGAGTCATCTAAGAAGAAGAAATGATAGAAATCATTTCATAAAAATCACCTGAGAAATACTGAGTGCATTTTAAGCACTGACAAGTACCATAATACATAAGTACACACTTAAGAAAAATGTTTATGTACAGACAAAGACTGTTAAAATGGTTATTAAATCAATAGATTTTTGTTTTAGTAACAAAAATCTATTCTCTCTGTTCTAGTGTGGGTGTACACAGCTTTTGTTGGCATGGTTTAGAAGGCTAACCATTGGCTATAAGAAAACTCAATAAATCAATAACAATTGTTATGATAACAAGAAGTGGGACACTGTGGAATGGCAGTTGTAGCATTATGTATGAGGAGAGGCATGACTTGTTTGGCTCTATTAAGCTAGTATGTATCTATGATTACATAGGGAATTTAGTAATGGAGATGGAAGCTGGCAATTATGATCTCATAATCAACTTGCTATTCCATAAAGATATAATAAAGGTAAAAAGAATCAATTTGTATCTTTGCACAGTTACAGATAAGTCTACAAACAATACCAATGTCTTTTTTTCGTTTGTCACATAAAAATGAATCCGTGTAATATAGATCAATGTACAGTAATAGGAAAATGGTATGAGAATATGGAGCAAGCTCAGTATTCATGAAATATATTAAACTGAAATCCAAGTAGAATGAAAACATATTTTTCAAGGAATGGTTAATTGACACTTCTGCTTACACTCCTATCAACCTTTGATGAAGAGACATCCTATGTTTAGGAAAGAATAGGCCATTCTCCAGCACAGCTCCTGGTATTCTGGAGGTTGCCCTTTTTGATTCTGAAGATAATTGAGAGATATCTGTTGATTGTGAATGAGACCACATATACCAAATCACTACACGGAAGCTACCCAACAGCCCATTTTTTTGTGAGAAAACTTTTTAATTATTGCATTAAAGTATTTTAATGAATCTGTTACACTCAAATTCTGTTGAAAGTGATATAGACTGGGCTAAAGAACACAGAATTGTTTTGCTTCTACTGCAGAAGAATTTGGTAGTAGAAGTAGATACTTACAAACCAGACATAACCAAGTTCACTGCAGACTGTCAATTGCAAAATTGTCTATTTATTTATTTTATTTTATTTATTTATTTATTTATTTATTTATTTATTTATTTATTTATTTTGGGGGGGAGGCAGAGGGGGTTTTTAGTGCCCTTGTTTGAGGCAGTTTGTAGGCCTAAATCAAGGAAACATCTGTTTTGCTGTAACTTACCTTCTGGTATGGGTTAAGTAAACAGATAGCTTTTTAAATACAAAGGAAAAAAAATGAAGTGACCTTAAACACTTATTAAAAAGTAACTATAGTGCATTACCATTCATTAAAGTAATATCAATGAAAAGCATAGTAAAATGTTTCTTCTAGAAAAAAAAAAAAAAAAAAAAAAAAAAAAAAAAAAAAGAATTTAAAAACTCCACAAAATATATGCATGTATCTAGCTTTAAGCATATTTACAAAATCCTAATGGCTATGGGTAAGCTAAATGTGTAACAGTTGTTTAAACTACAGAATATTACAAATAGGTTGCATTTAATGAAACTTAGAAGATAACTTTAAACAGATATAAATGTTTTTGGTTGTTTTTTTGTGTGTGTGTGTGTGTTGTTGTTTTTTTTTGTGTGTGTGTTTTTGCTTTTGTTTGGTTTGGTTGGTTTTTATTTTGTTGTTTTGCACAGTAAGTAGTAAACTTCTAGAACGTGCTGGCACAGATGGTTGATGGCACGGACAGGCTCAGTATGTTCAAAAAGGGATTTAGACAAATGTATGGACAACTCAGTATGTTCAAAAAGGGATTTAGACAAATGTATGGACAACAGATCTATGAGAAGCTAGTACATAACTGACAGGGAAATACAACTAATGTAGCAACTGTGGATGCTTGGAAATGTACTGCAGAAAGCATCAATATTTGTGTGTTCTACCTAAATATGCTGATGTATTGCCACTGCTGGAAATTATTACTGTTCTATACAGGCACTTCTTGCATTTTTAGCCACTTGTACTTTTGATTCATAACTGACAGACATGTCTGTCCCTGCACATTTGTTAGTTTTTTTGTTTGTTTGTTTTGTTTGTTTGTTTGTTTGTTTTCTTGATATAAGGTTAATGCTTTTGTACCTTCATCTCATTTTAGAGTAGGTTTTCAGAAGTTGCCAGTGACCTGCTAAGATCTGCAGTACAATGAAACAATTTGGGGGGTAAATTTGATTAAAAGCAAGGAGATTGTTAAATACCTTTTTATGCATACAAGTGATCTGGCTAAATAAAATGTTAAGATTTGGGAAGATTTCATGTGAAAGGTAATGAAAAGGAGATCTGAGTCCATAATGTCATCAGTAAAATATCAGAGTACCATCGTCATGTTCTACCCATTATTAGACTTGTTTTGCTCCTCTTCCTTCTGCTGGATAAAACCACCATTGTGGTTGCATTATCTAGTAAGGTGGAAACTCCACTACTAACTCCCACCCTTACCATCTTAACAAATAATTTTGAAAGCAGCACTGTATGAAAAGCTATTCTGAAGTCATGACAGATTAGATCTACTGCACTTCCCTTTTCTGGAGAATCAGTTATCTTATAAAACATATATATATATATATATATATATATATGTTTTTTATACATATATATATATATATATACATATTGGGTTAGTCTGGAATGATCTGACTTTGGTGAACCCAAGATGCATTTTATCCCGTTTTCCATCTGCTTCCTTTCCCAGTTACTTGCAGAAAGTTACATTGGACATGATGTACACCTCAATTAGTTTCAGAGCTAACGGTCTCACACTTTGAAGTACACCTAAGAATGTATCTGCTGATAAAGTAAATAAATAGTGCATTTCTTTGACTAGTATAAAGTGTGTCCTGAATATAACAGATTACCTATGTGACTAAAGGTACACACATTTAAAGAATGCTACTATTTTACTGAAGAAATACAAAGTCTTAACACTACCAAAAAAAAAAAAAAAAATTGAAAAACATGCAAATTTAAATAAAAGTACTTTTTTGTGTTAATGAGAGATTGTTTGTGCATTTAAAGACTTCAAAATAAAGAATTAAAATTGCTTATGGCAAACCTGATTGCATCTTCTCCCAGTTTTGAAGTGCTTACTGATATTTGCTGTAAAATGCTTTAATCAAAAAACTATATAGAGAAGTTGTTGTTATCTCTTTTGAATAGTTTTATTATGATTTTGGAAGTGGGGAGACTGATTCAGGTACTAAAGCATAGTTTCTTTGTGACATTATAGACTGTTTGGGTACGCTGGCTCATCTGTGGATGCAGTTTTAAAAGGTGCAAAGCCCTGTAGCTCTTGTGTTGTATTTGCCAGGTTGTGTGCATACCCAAGGTGCCACAGTGGGTCTACACATGTTTAAGCATGTTTAGCCACCAGAACAATTCCAGGTATGTGGCAAATTCCATGCCCCCTACCTCCTCGCCACCCCACTCCCCACCTCCAAAAAAAAAAAGATGAAAAATAGTACAACACAGATGCACATACCATGAACAATTGGTATACAAACCTTAAGAGCAGACATTGTTGTAGATCAAGTAATATAAACTGGCATATAAATTGTTGCTTCTTTCTGAAAGATCCCATATAAATGGATCTGTTATTCTATTTATTTTTTAAATATATGCTTAAAGAAGGTACTGCAATACTCTCATCTATTGATGAACTCATTAAAGAGGTAAAGATTGGAGGAAATCTGAACTGCAGTGACCACACCCTGGTCGAGTTTGTGATTTCAAGGAATATGAGCCTGGTAAAGAGCAAAGTCAGGACCCTTGACTTCCAAAGAGCAATATTCAAGCCATTTAAAGACCTAGTGTATGAGATCCCCTGGAATACTGTCCTTAGGGACAAAGGAGCTGAGCAGAGCTCAGTGTTCCAACACTTTAAGGATGTTTTCCTTAAAGCACGAGAACTCTCCACCCCCCTCCATAAAAAAGCAGGTAGAGAGGGCAGACATCTGGGATGGCTGAGTGATGGGCTGCTGGTCAAACTGAGGTGCAAAAAGGAAATGCACAAGCAGTGGAAGCAGGGACACGTGGCCTGGGAAGTATACAGGGATGCAGTCCAAATGTGCAAGGATCAGGAAAGCCAAGGCACAGATGGAACTGAGCTTGGAAAGGGATACAAAGAATAATGGGAAGGGATTTTATAGGTACATTGGTCTGAAAGGTAATGACAAGGAGAGTGTACCCTCTCTGATAAGCAAGAAAAGAGAGCTGGTAATGACAGACATGGAGAAGGCTGAGATGATTAACAGCTTCCTTGCCTCAATCTTCACTGCCAGTCAGGTTTTCTATAACTCTAATTTCCCTGAATCTGTAGATGAGGTCTGGGGGAGCCAAGTCCCACCCACTATAAGTGAAGAGCAGGTTCGAGACCACCTGATGAAACTGAACAGATAAAAGTCTGTACCTGGACAAGATTGAGAAATAGGCCCACATGAACCTAATGAGGTTCAACAAGTTTTAAGTGCAAGGTGCTGCACCTGGGTCAGGGTAATCCAGACATGAGCACAGAGTAGGAGAAGAACACACTGAAAGCAGCCCTGTAGAGAAAGACTTGAGAGTTCTAGTGCATGAAAAGCTTGGCATGAGCCAGTAGTGCGTGCTTGCAGCCCAGAAAGCCAACTGCATCCTGGGCTGCATCAACAGAGGAGTGGCCAGCAGGTTGAGAGAAGTGATTGTGCCCCTCTGCTCTGCCCTTGTGAGGCCCCACTTGGAGCACTGCATCCCTGTCTGGGGTCCCCATCATAAGAAGGTTGTTGATCTGTTAGAATGGGTACAGAGGAGGCCCAAAAGTTGATCAGAGGGGTGGAGCACCACTCCTATAAAAAAAGGCTGAAAGAGTTGTGGATGTTCAGCCTGAAGAAGGCTCCGGGGTGACCTTATTGCAGCTTTTCAGTACTTAAAGTGAGCTTATAAAAAAGATACGGAACAACTTTTTCCATGGGCAGACAAGGACAGGACAAGGAAGAATGGTTTTAAACAAAATGAGGGGAAATTTAGATGAGATGTTAGGAGAACATTCTTCACTCTGAGAGCAGCAAGGCACTGGTACAGTGTGGATGTCCCATCTCTGGAAGTGTTCAAAACCAGGTTGGATGAGGCCCTGGGCAACCTGTTCTAGTTGGTGGCATCCCTGCCCATGGCGGGGGGTTGGAACTAGGTCTTTAAGAGCCCTTCCAACCCAAGCCATTCTTTGATTTTATGATTCCACGATACTATTTGCAACGAAAAAGAGTAACAACTGCCATTTTATCGTTGTCATTCTATCTCCCTAGCAAAAATAAATGAGACATTTATAATAAGATAATTTTGAAAAATAATATATATTCTTAAAATTCTGACAGACTTGAAAAGCAAGGGACCTCTATTTGGGAAAAGCTGTAGGTCATGTTTGAAATATTAACTTCTGGATATTAATAGCAAAGACTTCCATGTCAATCTGTATTGCTATTACAGGGAACAAAATATGAAGCATTGTAATTAGGACCAAACATTGTGGTAGCTGCATACCAGATAATTTTGGAAGAGAATATACATTTAATGTTATGACTGTACTTTATCCCTTTATTATCTTCAACTTATAAGTGTTTTGTTTTTTTTTTTTTTTTCTGAACAGTCTTAATATTTTACATCAAGAGCCAAATCTTCGGATGAGGTGAATAGTCACAATTTTCCAGAGATCATGGGAGCTATATTCACCTTAAATTAAATGAATTAATGATTTTTTTTTCTGTTCTCTTTATCTATATTTGTAATAAAATTATAATAATTGCAAGGCTGTTTCACAATTAAACTGAAACTGATCAGTTACATACATAATGTCACAATTTTTTGAGTCCTTTTTTATTCCTTTTCCTTCCCTTTCCTTCCCTTTGAAACCTTTTCATTTGATAAACACAGAATATGCTTACTTCTAGTAAAAATCATAGAGTCATAGAATTATTAAGGTTGGAAAAGACCTTCAAGATCATCTACTCCAACCATAACCCTACTACCAATGTTGCATACTAAATTATATCCTTAAGCACCAGGTCCAGCCTTTCCTTGAACACCCTCTAGTGTTTTTGTACCTGATTTTCCAGATGTCTTTTACTCCAGAGTCCTTTGAATTAAAAAGGACTTCATTTATTACAAAGAAAATTACAAAAAGTCAGTGTCCTCTAAAACTTAGCAAAAGTAAGAGAGATACTGTTTATGGCATACTAAATTATCATGTTGATCATTTTAACAATCCTGATTCTAAGAAAACTGCGTTAGATAATCAGGGAAATGAATCGATACTGAAAACTGCATGGTCATATATGCATACATGCACATATAGTTGTGTATGTGTGTATGCCCTCATTTCTGTTGTAAAGATAGATGCCTTTTGTATTTCACAGAGTTGTAGGGGTTGGAAGGGACCTCTGGAGATCATCGAGTACAACCCCTCTGGTAAAAGAAGGTTGCCTACAGTAGGTTGAGCAGGAACCTGTCCAGGCAGGTTTTGAATATCTCCAGAGGAGACTCCTCAGCCTCTCTGGGAAGCCTGTTCCAGTGCTCTGCAACCCTAACTGTGAAAAAGTTCTTACACATATTTGTGAGGAACTTCCTGTGTTCCAGTTTTTGGCCATTGCCCCTTGTCCTGTTGCTGCAGAGGCTGGCCTTGTCCATTTGCCTCACACACTTCAGATATTTATAAACTTTGATCAGATCACCTCTCAGTCTTTTCTTCTCCAGGCTGAACAGACCCAAGTTGCTCAATCTTTTGTCGTACAGGAGATGCTCCAGAACTTTAATAATCTTTGTGGCCCTCCGGATTCTCTCTAGAAGATCCCTATCTTTTTTGAACTGGAGAACCCAGAACTGGACACAGTATTCCAGATGTGACCTCACCAGGTCAGAGTAGAGGGGGAGGATAACTTCCCTTGACTTGCTGTCCATGATCTTTTTAATGCACCCCTGGATGCCATGGGCCTTCTTGGCCACTAGGGCACACTGCTGGCTCATGACCCGCCTATTGTCCACCAGGACCCCTGAGTTTTTCTTTGCAGAGCTCCTCTCCACCAGGTCAGCCCCTAACTTGTATGGATGTGTACAGTTATTCCTTCCCAGGTGCAAGACTCTACACTTGCTCTTGTTGAACCTCATTAGGTTCCCCTCTGCCCAACTCTCCAGTCTGTCGAGGTCTCACTGAATGACAGCACAGCCTTCTGGTGTGCCAGCCACTCCTCCCAGCTTTCTATCATCAGCAGACTTGCTGAGGGTGGATTCTTTCCCTTTGACCATGTCTTTGTTAAAGATGTTGAACAAGACTGGATTGAGTACCAATCCCTGGGGAATACCACCTGTTACAGGCCTCCAACTAGACTCTTCACCACTGATACCTTTGAGCTCTTCCAGTCAGACAGTTCTTGATCCACCTAACTGTCCACTCATCCATCCCATATTTTCTAAGCTTCATTACGAGGATGTTGTGGGAGACAGTGTCAAAAGCTGTGCTGAAGTCAAGGTAGACAACTTCCACTGCTCTCCCCTCTTCTACCCAGCCAGTGATGGCATCATAGAATACTACCAGGTTGGTTGAGCATGATTTCCCCTTGGTGAATCCATGTTGACTACTCATGGTAACCTTCTCTTCCAATTGCTTGGAGATGGTATCCAGAACAAGTTGTTACATCATCTTTCCAGGGACAGAGGTGAGGCTGAATGGCCTGTAGTTGCCTGGATTCTCCTTCTTGCCCTTTTTGAAGATCGGTGTGACATTGACTATCCTCCAGTCACCTGGCACCTCTCCTGTTCTCCAAGACCTTTTAAAGATGATAGAGAGCAGTTCAGCAGTCACACCTGCCAGCTGCCTCAGCACATGTGTGTGCATCCCATCAGGGCCCAAGAATTTGTGTGCATTGATTTTGGCTAGATGCTCTCTGATCAGATCCCCCTCAACCAAGAGAAAGTCCTCCTTTCCCCAGACTCTCTCTTACCTCTAGGGTCTGAGATTCCCAAAAGGAAGTCTTGGCAGTAAGGACTAAAACAGAGAAGGCATTCAGTATCTCCATCTTCTCAGCATCTCCTGTTATAAGGGCACCTACCTCATTCAGCAGCAAACCCACATTTTCTTAGTCTTCCTTTTATTAATGACATACTTAAAAAAGCATTTCTTGTTATCCTTGACCTACTTTGCCAGATTGAATTCCAAATAGACCTTAGCCTTCCTTGTTGCATCTGTGAAGGCCCTGACAGCATTTCTGTATTACTCCCAAGTAGCCAGGCCCTTTTTCCACATTTCACAGGCTTTCTTCTTGCTTTTGAGTTTATCCATGACCACCTTGCTCATCCATAAAGGTCCTTGCGACCTTTTCCTGATTTTTTACCAAAGGGATACACTGATCTGGAGCTTGGAAGAAGTGGCATTTGTGTTGACCAACTCCCTTGGGCTGCCTTGCCTTCCAACACTCTAGCCCATGGGACCAAGGACCGAGTAGGTCCCTGAAGAGGTCAAAGTTGGCTCTCCTGAAGTCCAGGGTCACAATCCTGCTAATTGCTTTGCTTCTTCTACACAAAATTCTGAACTCCATTATCTCATGGTTGCTGCATCCAAGGCTCTTCCCAACCTTGACATCACCAAACAGTCATTCCTTGTTGGAAAGCAGCACAACTCTCTTCATCAGCTCCTCCACTACCTGTGGAAAATTATGTTCAACACATTGCTGGAACTGCATGGACTGTGTGTGCCTGGCAGTGTTTCTCTCAATACAGAAAAACTGCAAGGTTGGACCTAGTAAGCAGGAGCACACAAGGGGTTATATTGGCGGTGCAAATTTCATATTTAAGACTCCACTTAGTCTACAGAAAGAAACCAAAACTGCACAGTTACAACACACAAGAGATATTCACTCCTTGCACCTTGAAGAACACAATATTAAAATATTAAAAGTATAAAAGATAATAAGAAACTTTAATAACAGTTACAGTAATTCATATGATTACATTCTGATGAGTTAAGATGCTATAAGAATGGTTAAAAATTATTGATAGGCTAACAGAAAATATTTACAGAAGAAAATAGAAAAAAATTAAAAATCAACAACGCTCATAAGACATAGTTTTCACTGTTCCACTCTTTGTATACTCTTTATTTAGACTCTTAGTGGAATCTCATAGTAATTTTCAATTTTGTGTGAATAAAGCTACTTCTTCTTCACAAGAATATTCAGTTGCATTAAAATAAGAACATATTTAATAACTCTGACTATTGAATAGAAATGACTGCTTGTGGTGTATGGTGAAGTTAGTACACACAGAAAAATCTCAAGCATAAGTTAAATATTTAAGTTAAATATTTATTTAAGTTGAATCTAATTGGTGGGGAGGCCAGATTGAATAGCAAGCACTGCTTAAGTGGTAGAACTAGTAAATCAAAGGGGATTTATCTGTTTGAAAGAAATATATATATACAATAGGTTAATACTATATACAACATAAATAGGTTCATAGGATAATTCAGGTTGGAAGTGATCGCAGTAGAAACTAGTGCACCCTTTTGCTCAAAGCAGAGTTAGTTATGAGATCGGATCAGATTCTTCAAGACTTTTCCATTCGGTATAGACCTGCAAGAATGGACACTGCCCAAATCAGTTAGACTGCTTGACAATCCTCATGGGGAAAAAGTTTTCCTTATGTCCAGTCTGAACTTTTCTGTTTCAATTTCATATGGTCATGGAATCATAGAATCATAGAATGGTTTGGGTTGAAAGAGAATTTAAAGATCATTTAATTCCAACCCCCCTGCCATGGGCAGAGACACCTTCCACTAGATCAGGTTGCCCAAAGCCCTATCCAAGCTGACCTTGAACACTTCCAGGGATGGAGCATCCACAGCTTCTCAGGGCATCCTGTTCGAGTGCCTCACCACTTTTGGAGTAGTGAAAAGCAGAAAATGTCAGAAAAAATATATATATATTTAGAAAGGCAGCTAAAAGAAGGATAAAGAATAAAGCATCAAATTACTCTGCTGTCCAGAAAATGGCTGCACCAAGGTGAAAAGAAAAGCATATATTAGACTGTTAAAAAAATATTTGTAACATTCTGTTTCCAGTCATCTGAAAACTAGAAGGGAAAAATGCCGTGTGTGCTTTCTGCTCCCCAGTATCAATAATTGTATATGAATTGTACGTTATTGCAAAAAATCTTTGTGAATTTTGTTACACAACAACCAAGTTCAGATGTCATAGAATCATAGAATCATAGAATATTCTGAGTTGGAAGGGACCCTTAAGGATCAACAAGTCCAACTCTTGACACCGCACAGGTCTACCCAAAAGTTCAGACCATGTGACTAAGTTCACAGTCCAATCTCTTCTTAAATTCAGACAGGCTCAGTGCAGTGACCACTTCCCTGGGGAGCCTGTTCCAGTGTGCAACCACCCTCTCTGTGAAGAACCCCCTCCTGATGTCAAGCCTAAATTTCCCCTGCCTCAGCTTAACCCCGTTCCCGCGGGTCCTGTCACTGGTGTTAATGGAGAAAAGGTCTCCTGCCTCTCGACACCCCCTTACGAGGAAGTTGTAGACTGTGATGAGGTCTCCCCTCAGCCTCCTCTTCTCCAGGCTGAACAGGCCCAGTGACCTCAGCCGTTCTTCGTACGTCTTCCCCTCCAGGCCTTTCACCATCTTCGTAGCCCTCCTCTGGACACTTTCCAACAGTTTCATGTCCTTTTTATACTGTGGTGCCCAGAACTGTACACAGTACTCGAGGTGAGGCCGCACCAGCGCAGAGTAGAGCGGGACAATCACCTCCCTTGACCTACTAGCGATGCCGTGCTTGATGCACCCCAGGACACGGTTGGCCCTCCTGGCTGCCAGGGCACACTGCTGGCTCATATTCAACTTGCTGTCTACCACGACCCCCAGATCCCTCTCTTCTAGGCTGCTCTCCAGCATCTCATCGCCCAGTCTGTACATGCAGCCAGGGTTTCCCCGTCCCAGGTGCAGGACCCGGCACTTGCTCTTATTGAACTTCATGCGGTTGGTGATCGCCCAGCTCTCCAACCTGTCCAGATCCCTCTGCAAGGCCTTTCCACCCTCATTCGAGTCCACAACTCCTCCAAGTTTGGTGTCATCAGCAAACTTGCTCAAAATACCTTCTATTCCTACATCCAGATCGTTTATAAAAATATTGAAAAGTACCGGCCCTAAAATGGAGCCTTGAGGGGCCCCGCTGGTGACCGCCCGCCAGCCTGACGCGGCCCCATTTACCATAACCCTTTGGGCCCTGCCCATTAGCCAATTGCTCACCCATCGTATAATGTTTTTATTTAGCTGTATGGTGGACATTTTGTCCAGTAGGATCCTATGGGAAACCGTGTCAAAAGCCTTGCTGAAGTCCAAAAAAATCACATCAGCTGGTTTCCCTTGGTCCACCATATGGGTGATCTTATCATAAAAGGAAATCAGGTTAGTTAGGCAGGACCTACCCTTCACAAACCCATGCTGGCTGGGACCAATGACTGCTTTGTCCCCCAGGTGCGCCTCAATAAGTTCGAGAACCATCTTCTCCATGATTTTACCAGGCACTGACGTGAGACTGACAGGCCTGTAATTGCTAGGGTCTTCTTTCTGACCCTTCTTGAAAATCGGCACAACATTTGCCAGCTTCCAGTCTACCGGGACCTCTCCAAATTCCCAGGATCGTTGAAAAATAATTGAGAGAGGTTCCGCGATGACGTCCGCCAGCTCTTTCAGCACCCGGGGATGAATCCCATCCAGACCCATGGACTTGTAGGGATCCAGGTGGAGTAGCAAATCCCGCACATGTTCAGGGTCGGTTGGGAGTTTGTCATCCCCACCGTCCCGGTCCTCCAGCTCAGGGCACCCTAGGTCCCGAAGCCCATCATTGGCATTGAAGACAGAGGCAAAGAAGGCATTAAGCGTCTCTGCTTTGCCTATGTCTTTGTCTGTGAGGAGACCTTCCCTATCAAGGAGCAGCCCTATGTATTCTTTAGTTCTCCTTTTTCCATTCACATATCTCAAAAAAACCTTTTTATTTTCTCTCACAGACACAGCCAGCTTCAACTCTAGGTGTGCTTTGGCCACACGAACTTTCTCCCTACAAACACGAACAGCATCCCTGTATTCTTTCCATGACACCCAGCCCTCCTTCCAGTAGCGAAACACTCTCCGTTTCTGCCTAATCTCCATTAGAATGTTCCTGGTCAGCCACGCCGGCCTCCTACCCCACCTGCCTGACTTGCGATATTTAGGAATTGCCTGATCTTGTGCTTCTAGGAGGCATCACTTAAAGAATGACCAGCACTGGTGGACATCGAGGCCTTCAAGAGCAGTTTCCCAGGGGACCTTGCTGACTAGTTCCCTGAGCAGCCTGAAGTCCGCTTTCCCCATATCTAGGGATGAGGTTTTGGTGGCACTTTTCCTTCTGTCACCGTAAATTTTGTACTCAACCACTTCATGGTCGCTATGACCAAGGCGGCCACCAATCACCACATCTCCCACCAGACCCTCTCTGTTTTCTAGCAACAGGTCTAGGAAGGCACCTTTCCTAGTTGGCTCCGTTAGCACCTGCACCAAGAAGTTATCACCTAGGTGCTTCATGAACCTCCTGGACTTGCTCGTGTCAGCCGTGTGGCACTCCCAGTTAACGTCCGGCAAGTTGAAGTCCCCCATAAGGACAAGGGGAGTTAATCTCGAGGCCTCTCTTAGTTCTGTAAAGAATAATTTATCGGCGCTATCGTCCTGGCCAGGCGGTCTGTAATAGACTCCCACAACGACATCCCCTTTATTCGTTCGTCCCTTGATCCTTACCCAGAGGCTCTCAACTTTGCCATCGCTGACCTGAAGTTCCACACAGTCCAGCCCCTGCTTCACATACATCGCCACCCCACCACCTCGCCTACCCTGCCTGTCCCTCCTGAAGAGCCTGTAACCATCTATCGCAACACCCCAGTCACAGGACTCATCCCACCAGGTTTCACTTATGCCGATGATGTCGTAGTTGCAGAACTGGGCCAGGACTTCTAGCTCATCCATTTTATTCCTCATACTGCATGCGTTCGTGTAGAAGCACTTCAGGTGCGTCTCCTTACACTCAGCACCTTGTGGATCTGACCGAAGGACCTCACTGGCACACAGCCCCTCTGATTCTAGCGTACCATCCCTTAGGTCTTCACCGGCGTGCCTGGTTTTAGCCCCTTCCCCCTTATGTCATTTTATTATATTAGGCTTTCATTTTTTTAAGTAATCCATGAGATTTTTTTAATGTTTTCTGTTTTCCATTTTTGAGAAAGTAAAGCCTTCAGCTAAAGCTAATAAGCTACCCTTGACATATTCCTCTCTTGGAAGTTTTATTCCACAGTATTAATTTTGATTTTATTAGGTTAATGATTACAGTTAATTTTGTATCAATGGGCACAGTTTTCTGAGGCAACTATAATATGGTCACAAAGACATTCTTTTTAAAGCTTTCCACTGTTATCTCTTCATGCAGTTTCTTACTTAGCTTTCTTGAGTTCTCATATAGGATAATTTTCATAACTGCACAATCCTGTAGAACTATGATAAACATAACAAACTATTCCTAAGATAAAAATGTTTATTTTAGGTATTTTAATTTGTCACAATTTTGTATTAGGTATAGTAATTTTCCTTCAGGAAGTGATTTCTAGTCCGTTCAACATTGTTGGCTTACAAACAGCCCAGTAAAGAAAAATGCTATGACAACATCTGGAAACAATGCAGTCAAATCATAAAACACTTGGTAAAACACTAATCAAAGATGTCCCTCACATATTTTCTATTTTTGTTTGCTTGTTTTTACTAGTAGTACTGTTGTAATGAAAATGGGAAATCTACTTCTTAAGGTTTGACTTTTATTAAGTATCCTTCCCTCAGTCATCATTTTCATTGTGATGTAAAACCAGGTCTTTTACTTTAAGTAGGAAATCAACAAAAAAAATACTAAATTGAGCACTTGAGGGGAAAAAAGTAAATGGGTCAGATACTTAAATACATCCGACCTATGGATGAATTGAAGTTAGTCTTTCAAAGCTTCATGTGACCTTTTAATCTCTTGAAATTTGCTGCAATGCAAGTTGAAAAGAAAATAACTCTGTCTTATATTACATAAGTTAGATGTACAGATTTCTGTGAAACCTCTTTGTGGAGGATGGAACAGTATCATATCCTCTGTTTCATTCCCATCAGTCCTACCAGCAGCTGTGAGAAATTTAATAAAGATGCAGTTATTCCTATTGCATCTGTTTTATACTACCAAAGAATTGCCCTAAATTATCTCCTAGCTGTCTCTGGATTATATTGTCCAATATTTTTAGATAGATATTTGAAATGAAGAGAGGCAAAATTAAAATGCAGAAAATATCTAGACAGAGGCAAGAAAACATACTAATGACATTATTTTTCCTCAGATAAAGCATCAGTTCTGGGAAGTACTGATTAGATGTATTTAATCTCTAAACTGGTTAGTTGGCTGAAGTAGTAATTTCTTTTGATCCACATAAATTTATGCCAAAACATGCCTTAATTTTATGCCTTAACAACTTAGCAATTTTCACACAGGTTTTCTAGAATTAGGCCTACAATTTCAATTTAATCTACAAATTATTTCTTAAAAGAATATTTGGTCTTGATGTCACAATTAAATGTGACAGACAATCCACCACTGGGTGATGCAGAATAAGTTCTCTACACTGTAAGAAGGTAAATTTATAATCTCTTTGTGCTCTGTGCTTGTTCCCTGTGTAGTGTTTGTTCCTCTCTTCCTTACCGTATGCAGTATGCAAAAAACAATGCCTTAAAACAACCAACCAACCACCAACAACGAAAACTCAGAAGTTGTAGAAGCATTTTGTGTGTATTCTGTGTGTTTATCCACTTTGCCACATCAGGCCCATAGATCATATGATCATTAAGGTAGATTCTCTGTTTAGCACACTTAAATGTTCATTACTCTGTAGAAATATAAATAACTAAATGGGAAGAAAATAAATTACTTGTTGACATAATAGATCTAGAGAGTTTAACATCTTCCTCGATGGAAAGCTTTTGAAAGAGTTTGGAGACATCATAAAAATACTGAATAAAGACAAAATAGGCAATAAAGGAGAACAACTGTCTGCTAAAAAGTGTATTCAAGTTTTTTGCTTCATTTAGGAAAAAAAAAAAAAAAAAAAAAAAAAAGCGCTAGAGAAATGTGCATTCCTTTTTTTTTTTTTTCTCTTTTTTTTTTTTTCTTTTTTTCCACTCAAAGGAAAGGAGTACATGGACAACAATAAAAAATGCAAATTAAAGCTGGTGGCTAACATCAACCTTCTGTTGGATTGCTAGTGTAAATGCGTTCAACTGTAATGATCAGTCTAGCCAAAATGATTGTCTTCAGTTTATTTACATGTAGAAAAATAACATATTCTTCTCAACTAAGATTTTATGAATATTTGGTAAAGTGCAAAATATGTATCTAAAGTCATGCATATATTGCTAATGTGTTGCTGTTTACTGTAGTTATATACTAAGCCTCATAATTGAACATACCTGTTAACAATTCATTTGAAGACATTCATACACTTTTTCAAGTTCTGGCTACTTTTTTAACATAGGTTCTTCCCCTTCAAGTTGAAGCTGAGGAAAGTCCTAAAAGAAAAAAAAGTAGATTCAGAAACTTGAGAACAGAGTCAAGTCTTTCGTAGGCTGTAGGAAATAATTTCCAGTTCTTTCAGGATCAGTGGTTAAGGATGGATTGTCTTGTACTGCCCCATGTCTAGTGGGCAGTTCTGCAGTGATCAAGGGAGAGAATTATTGGCAATGTCAGTTGCATACACTGCTAGCTCCTCCAGAAAGCAATTCCAGACAGCTGCATAATCCCTGCTGCCTCTTCTGCATTAAGCAGCTCTGCCAGTAATGACCCAGAAGTGCTCCTAAACTTGAAAGTCATTCTATTGTTATATATTGTTATATGCAGCAAAGAGTTTTGTAGTTATTAGTTGCTAGCTTTCATGTTCCAAAAAATAAAATAAAATAAATAAATAAATAAAAAGTCCTGTTCAAATGAACATCTCTTAGTGAGATTTTTCCAAAGCAAAAATCTTGAATAAAGTAATTATAATGATACTGTCTGAAAAGTTAAAGGCCTGGGAATCACAGAGAACCTACATGACAATACTCCATGTGTGTTTTGTCTTTTCTTGCCCTCTTGGGTATGTGTCTGACCCCAGTTCTCTTACTGGGCCCATTACCATTCGCAACCATTACATACAGGCTGAAGACCTAAGACCTTGGCCCATTCCTAGAGAGGTGCCCCGTGCCCAGAGCTGGTGTTCTTGTCTTCCTGGTTCCTGACTGGGGTCGTGGGACAGGACGGGCTGCTAGGCCCATTCCTGCCACCCCCGTGGGTGCAATGGGTGCCCCCCAGTGGGTGCTCCATTGTCCCTGTGATGGAGCCCATGGTTGTGATGGCCCTCACAATGGCCCCAATGTGAAGGACTGAGGGCCCAAGCTTGGCTGAAATGGAGTTGAATGGCTGAAATGGCTTGGCCATGGGCCAGATGGAAGAAGGCCCAGGGGAGGCCTGGGAGGGACAGTCAGGGCTGACAGTGCCCTCAGGGCTCTGGTGTTTAATCTGGGTATGTACATATTTGAAAGGGAAAACTTCTGCGTGCTATTAGGTATTATTATTGTTAAATTAACCCAATCTGATCCATATTACATATTTATATGGTAAAGCCTGTTTCACAAGGAAAGAAGTGCAGGAATACTTCCATAGGATTTTGTTGACAAAGGCCTTGTGCATATTTTATTACAATTAAAAGAAACCAATACCATTTTTTTAATGCTTGCAGTTATCATTAAAAATGCAGTTTTCAGCCTAAAGATTTATAAATAACAATAGATGGTTAGTGGATAATAATAATAATAATAATAAAAGGAAAAAAAATAGAATACATTTTAAAAGATTAATTGCTTTTATTTGAAGCAAAACACTTACCTTCAGTGACGTGTCACTATTCACAAGTAGAAAATTAATAGTTTATTTGTCAGTTTAGGATGAGGAACTTTAAATTTCTTTCAATAAATGCATAAGTAAGTTATCATCACTTTTGATTTCTCCCACACCATTTTTCAGACTAATCTATTAACTGAACTTATCCTTGAATAGTTTTTGGAATCCTGAAAAAGTCAAAAATATGCTAAAATAAGAGGCAGAATTGGCTCAAATGTAGACAAAGATTATTAACTAATAGAACTAAGTCTCATTTGGAAAGATTTTGAGCATCACAATTATGATCGGTGTAAAACTGTAGGAGATCTTGAAATCAGCCCTGAGATAAATTAGTTGATGTAAAATAAAATATGGCCAGGAACTTGAAGAAGATTGTTCATGGGAAAAAATAAATAAATAAATAAATAAATAAAGATTAGTCTGAATTTTTCTCTCACCAAAAAGTTGCTTCATTTCCATAACATTATTTGCACTGTTTTGCATTCATCTTCTGCAACACAAAAATTATGCAAATATATACACTTTCTATCAATATTTTTGTATGTCTTTCTCAAAAATCAGCCCAAAAATCTCTTTTGGGTTTCGATTCATTTGTGCTTGGAGTTGAATATATGTGAAAATTGTCATAGCAGCAGTTCTAGGGAACAGTTTCACCACAGTGCAAATATTCCTTCAGTGTTTCTCTTACTCTTGGATTAATCACATGCACAGCCAGTCTCTTCAGTCGTTTCTTACTTTCCACTGAAAACTTTACTCTGGAAATCAATGCTGTCAGTGTGTCACCTTACAACACATAACAACAACCATGAAGCCCTGAGGGCATTAATATTGCTATAGAAATATTCAATGTGAAATCAGCAAATTTAACAAGGAATTATGTAGAGCACCTGGACTCTCATGTTCTTCATAGTCTTTTCCCTCAAACCTCCTGAGCTCTATCCCACAATGTTGTACAAGTGTTTCAGATTGAGATGGTGTCCAAGTAGAAATAAGGGTAGGGATATTGAGTTAATGCGTGTTCTGTGTTCTCACTCCAGATCTATGCTATCTCCAAATAAGGAAACCTATAGGAAAATTTTGAACTAAATATAATCACTTCTTTTGGGTTGGATGCTGTTCCCCTTGCAGTTTACAATACTACATTTCATGTCTCTTAACCTGTTTTTATCTTCCCAGAGCTGATTTATTGACATGTTTGCGTTCTTCATCATAACTTGACAAACCTTAGAAAACCTTTTGGGGAAAAAAAATAAAAATAAAAAATAAAGAGTCATGTGGGGTGTTTTTGAATTATTTTGCTGAACACCTAGAACTTCTAGCCTCCATTTTCTACATCAATGGTCAATGGAGAGTGTTTTGTGCCATTAGAGAGTAATTCAGAGCACACATATTGGATACCTAACAATAGAAGTATCTCAAAATACAGTTTTAGCACAAGAAAGGAGTTCATTCTTTTTACATGTATTACTCAATTGAAATGTTTCTGAAAAGGAAATTCTCTGTACCTATTATTCCTGTAATTTTACTAAAGCTAGTACTTTGAAAAGAAGTGCCAATGTGGTATTTTCATGAACAGCTTCTGTAGCTGCAGTACAAGAGTCTACCTCACATTAAAAAGTTCTCCATTCCTTGAGGTGACATAGCACATTTCTGCATTACAGTATCATTGTCAAAGAATAATAGATAAAAAGTCTGCTATTGCTTTCCTTCAGTGAACTCCTCCTAGTTCATTTTTACTGTTTCTTATACCTGAATTAAATAGTTTCAGCACATACAAATAAGATTTGTGAGTTCTGGAATAAGCTGGAAAAATGTGGGAGAGGGGAACATTTTTCTTCTGGAAAGCAACAACAACAACAAAAACACACATCAATAAACATACAAGTAAAAACCTTCTGGTAAGAAGTCATTATTTAGATAAGATTGGAGGCTTGTTATTTTGTGGGCTACCATAGTTTTACCTAAAATATTTTTTTTAATTTTAAATTTTTATTTTATTTTTTTAAAAAGTGACCTGTTTTGTTTCATGTATGAAAGCTGCACATTAAAAGAGTATGAGCTAGCAAATATCTCTACTGAAGCACTGTTGGCAGCTGAGATCACTGACAACTTCCTGGCTGTGATTCATAATCTATATTGGTGCCTTTGAGACAGCAAGCTATTGATTTTTCCCAGTCTATAATCCAAGACCATATACACAGCTTGTTAGACATCTGTGGGAATATAAACTGAGTTTTGATACAATTTAGGGAGCTTCTGTTACTGGGGCACTTAGTTTTTGTCTTTGAGTAAATCTTTACACATCTGTGTAATCTTGAAGAGATTTTTAACAGATAATTCAATAGAGTTTGTTTCCTTTTTTTTTTTTTTTTTTTTTTTGTAAACTTTTTTCATGGGTGGAACTCATTCAAAAAATTTCAAGTGAGTGATAATAATAAAATAATTTTATCAAGTTCAGTTTGGAAGTACTCTTTTTATATCTAATATCTTGTCCATTTGACTTGCCCTTCTTGGGAAAACTGTCTTGTTGTCTTGTGTTTATCATAACACATGACATATATGCACAAATAACATTCAACAGAAAAATCATTAACTGCAATGTAGTTTCTCCACAATAAAGAGATTTAAGAGCACTAAAATTCTTACCCCAAAATATGCATAGGTAAATATATACTTACTATGTTTGAGCCACTGCACACACTCTCTGATTTTATTAAACAACATTTTGTGCTAATATTCTGTCTTCTGAGAGAAAATGTAAATTAAGGAAAAATGAGACTAATACAGTTTGAAGCACTAAGGTAGGAAATTCCACAAGGAACAGTCTTAGTATATGCTCTTTTAAATATTGCTTAATATTTGTCCAAGAATGCTTAAAGAGATACCATGTAAGGAAAAAATAACTCTGAGGAGCTTTTTGTAGATTTCAGATGACAAAAATATCTCTGTGCATGTCATCACATTGCATGTTAGTCTGGAAGGTTAGGAAAATATTTACACTACATCTCCAAAATCAAAATTAAGTATTCCTGAATGTATGTGAAGTATAATTTAGCAAAATTTCAATGCTCCAGAAACTGTTTACTCAGAATTGTCTAATGATAAATAAATATTCTTAAAACTATAAAGAAAACAACAAAATGTTGGCCTGCCTATATGTATTAGCAAAAGTTTGTGTTGAAAAATTGGATTAATTTTCATATGTATAAACAAAAAATGAAATCTGTATTAAATAACATGATAGAAAACCTAAAATCTCTCTGACATAGATTGTTTCTAAATGGAATTTTGAAAATTACCATTTAAACCTATATGTTATATGAAACCTATATTTCATGATTTTGAGCATGAATTTAAGCAACGTGATTTAGTGGGAGGTGTCCCTGCACATGACAGAGGGATTGGAACTTGATGTTCTTTAATGTCCCTTCCAATCCAAACCATTCTATGATTTGTGTGGGTTTTTTTTGTTTGTTTGTTTGCTTGTTGTTTTTGTTTGCTTGTTTTTTGTTTGTTTGTTTGCTTGCTTTTTTCTATTTCATTTACCTACATCTTAATCATTTTCCATTAAAATAAAGACTTTATGCAAGTTCATACAGCTTCTCAACCTGAGGATCATGAGTAGATCAACTGAATTACTATCATGCTTTTAGTTGAACAAAAGACAAATCTTTTTGAAAATTCATACATACTGGACTGTAGAAAAACTTGTAAGTCTAGAACAGTGAGAAGAGAGAGCAGACTAGAGGGGTTTATTTTGTTTTGATTTAAATGAAACCACATAGTAAACAGCAGTAATGCAAACTTCATATTATTTTTACTGTCATATTTAAGTTTAACTATTCATAATAAATGTTCAAATGGGCAAAAATAATTAAAGTGCGTATTTTTTACTGAACTATGCTATATTCCCATTTTGGATAATCTTAGTCCTTTTTATCTTTACCATTCCTGCTTTCCTATCTACCTGCTGACTACTAGTAAAGAACAAGAAGACAAAGTATGTGAGCTAATACTACCAAAGCAGACTCCAAAATGAAATATGAAGAACAAAATGATAAAAAGGCAAGGAAAACATGATGAAGTTTCTGATGTTAAATGTAGGTCACCAGAACATCCAGGCAAACTAGTCTGAAGAGGGAAATAAACTTAAATAAAATAAAATTTTATGAACCAACAGTTAATTTCTAACATAAATAAGTTATTTATTTATTTATTTTATATTCAGTATTTTTGGAAATCTGGAAGGAATTTGGATCCATTCATCATTTTAACAATGTGAAAATCAGATCATCCTTGCTCGTACCACAAGAAGGTAAAGGAAAATAAAAGGAGAGTGAGTAGACACTGTGGTCCTGGGCACTTTAGAAATGCATGTGATGATAAAAGTGATAAAGTAGGAGTTGGAGTGTAGCTATCAATAGCAGATAACACAATTTTGCTAAACAAACTGCTGTCCTTGAAATAAGTAGTTCAAAATTGTTCTACCTATGTACAGGTACATAGTTCAGCAAAGGTTCATCTAATTCAAGCTCAGATGCATTTTAAAAAGTGGTTACATAATGAAGAGAAATGTCACTGCTTAATGCATGCCTCTCTAGGTCTCTACACTTACAGAAAGGCTGGAGACAAATGCTCCTTAGTTATAATCTTCCAACTGGAATGTTACACACTCAACTATACAAAAGATACAGAAATTGCAGACTGACCTGTAAGTTGCCCTTTCCTATCTTCTAAATTCAATATTGTAACAAAGGCTGTTTTCCCAATGTGGAAGTAAAAGTATGAGTATATTCAAACAGTACTGTTTGAGGAACAAGTACTTCTATCTTTATTTTCATTGCTCAGCAAAACTAGCACTCACCCTTCACTCAACCCCCTTCTTTTGCCAGAAGTCTACACTGGTAGTCACAGTTATCTTTTAATGAACGTCACATGGTAAAAAATAAACACACCTTTTGAAATTCCATTTGTGAATTAATTTATATATAGGAAAGTATAACCAAAATACAAAATGTTAACCAAAATACATACTCTGTTATTTCATTCAGAGACTCTACAAAATGCCTCAGGTGTTAATGTTAATATTCATAGAAAAAAAAAATCATAGAATCATAAGGTCATGGAATCATAGAATGGTTTGTGTTGGAAGGGAACTTAAAGATCATTAGTTCTAACCCCCCTGCCATAGGCAGGGACACCTTCCACTAGATCAAGTTGCCCGAAACCCCATCCAAACTGGCCTTGAAAACTTCCAGGGATGGAGCATCCACAGCTTATCTGAGCAACCTATCCCAGTGCCTCACCACCCTCGGAGCAAATAATTTCTTCTGAATATTTAATCTGTCTCCCCTCTTTTAACTTAGAAACATTACTTTTTGTCCTATCTCTATGCTCCCTGACAGAGACCCTCGTCTGCTTGCTTGTAGTCCCCCTTTAGGTACTGGAAGGCTGCTATAGGGACTCTTCTGTCTTTATAGGAGAGGCGTTCTAGCCTTCTGATCATCTTCATAGCCCTCCTCTGGACTCATTCTAATAGGTCCATGTCCTTCTTGTGCTGGGGGCCCCAGAGCTAGATGCAGTGGGTTCTCACAAGAACAAAGTAGAGGAGGAGAATCACCTCCCTAGACCTGCTGGCCATGCTTCTGATGCAGCCCAGGACATTTCTGGACTACAAGCCCGGGCTTTCTGGACTACAAGTACACACTGAGGGCTCATGTTGAACTTCTTGTCAACCAACACCCCCACGTCCTTCTCCTCAGGGATGTTTTCACTTGGATGTTTCTCCACCCAGCCTGTATTTGTGCTTGGGATTGCCCTGGCCCAGGTGCAGGACCTTGCATTTGGCCTCATTGATCTTCATGAGGTTCACTCAGGCCAATCTCTCGAGCTTGTCCTGGTCCTTCTGGGTAGCATCCCTTCCTTCCAGCGAGTTGACTGCAACAAATGTCTTGGTGTCCCTGGTAAACTTGCTGAAGCTGTGCTCAATCCCACTGTCAATGTCACCAACAAAGATATTAAACAGCACTGGTCCCAATCCTGATCCCTGAGGAGCACCACTTGTCTCCACTTGCACATAGACCCACTGACTGCAGCTCTTTGAGTGCAAACATCCAGCCAGTTCCTTACCCACTGAGTGGTCCATCCATCAAACCCCTATCTCTCCAGTTTAGAGACAAAGATTTTGTGTGAGACTGTATCAAATGCTTTGCACAAGTCTAGGTAGATGACATCAGTTGCTCTTCCCCTCTCCACTAGTGCTGTAAACCCATTGTAGAAGGCCACCAGATTTGTCAGGCACTATTCACCTTAAGTGAAGCCATGATAGCTGTCACCAATCACTTCTTTCTCGTCTATGTTCCTTAGCATAGTTTTCAGGAGGATCTGCTCCATCCGCCTCTCCCTGGTCACCGAGGTGAAACTGACTGGCCTGTAGTTCCCCGAGTCTTCCTTTTTAATGTTTTAAAAAATTGGTTATTATTTTTCCTCTTCCAGTTAGTGGGAACATCACTAGACTGTAAAGGCTTCTCAAATATGATGGACAGTGGCTTAGCAATTTCATCTACTAGTTCCCTCAGCACCCATGGATGCATCCTATTGGGTCCAAAGGACTTGTGCACCTTCAGATTACTTAGCTGGTCTCGAATGTGATTTCTCCTACAGTGAGCGGTTCTTTATTCTCCTGGTCCTTGTCTTTGTGTTCTAGGAAAATTCAGTATACCCAGTCAAAATATTCTAAATGTACTTTCTTTACCTTAGATAAGAATATCTGTCTTCATCATAAATAAATAAATAAATAAATAAAAAGTATCCACTGCCTGTATCACAACATTGTAGGATTAAATTGTGCAAGCTTTCAAGAGAACATCTCTTCATTATGTGTTTTGGTAGTATATAGTTCAAGACTGGCTTTGTCTATTTTTAAAGGAGGAAGTAAACATTCTTTGATAAACATAGTAAGTTGTTTTTATGACCTAGGTATCTGATAATGATCACAGCGCAGGAACTGGGCATATACATTCTACATGGGTCTGTAATATGTTGAAAACATCATGATGATTCCCTCTTAGGGAAGGGAGACACAACATATTATTATTACTTGGATTTGTAAATGAATAGGTAAGGGACTTGTTACCAAATGCCTTGTTAGATTTTTGATTCCAAAAAGCAGGGAAAGGAAAAGAAATGGCTTCCCAAAGCAAGCACTGAAGAGGAATTTTTTGCACCCTCTGAAGGCCTCCATGATTCAACAGAATTATCAAATGACCTCTAAGTATTTGTTTTTATCTGAACTTCTCTTTTTATGTGTCAAAAATAAGGAAGGGCATTGGTCCCTTAAATTGTCATCATATGACTTTATAGATGATAATCTTAAATATTTTCTGCAAATGAGAATCTGTTATTACAGAGCGTTTTTTATTAGCCCATTATGTAGAAAGACAAATTCAGACTTTATTACTCTTTCTGTGAGAAAAAGCTAACTATTTTTGAAATTTTTAGATACATTCACACCTTCTGTATTT
Source organism: Aythya marila (assembly GCF_965140915.1). Taxonomy (NCBI): domain Eukaryota; kingdom Metazoa; phylum Chordata; class Aves; order Anseriformes; family Anatidae; genus Aythya; species Aythya marila. The sequence goes on from NC_139043.1 coordinate 125,513,710, forward strand.
AGCTGATTTAAATTAAACAAACTAACATCACAGAACATCTAGTTCACTAAATCAACAGTGTTCTGGAAATGCATTTGTGTTTTCTGTAGGTGAGAAAAATGTATAGGAAGACATAAGAGAAAAACTGAGAAAACTTTTTGTTTGTTTGTTTGTTTAATATTGTTTACCTGCAAAAAACAACACTAAATTCTGGAACTCAATCATCTCTACTTTAAGGATGGATGCTTATTGTTCTTTAAACTGCTTTCTTTTTTTTTTTTTTCTCAGAAAATTATGTTGAATGTTCTTGCTTCAAATATAGAGAACATAAAAGGGAATATTTCCACAATCCACAAGGTTCAAGTAAAGAACACAGGTTCCTAGATAAGCAATTATTAAAAAAATATATATTTTAATTAAATTTTAGAGTATTTCTTTAGGTAATTATGAAGAATTTCATTTAATGTGAAACATGTTAGTGTTTGTGTTTTAGCGGGTTTCTAGTTTTTAAAGATTTTTTTTTTTTTCCTAGCAACTCACAGAAATCCCATTCACTTCAATGGTAGCTGCAGGTGCTGAAAATCCAGTTGAACGGCCCACACTGATTTGAAATTTTGCAGTGGTCTTTCTCTCACACACATGCTCACACATGTTCCTCTTTATCCTTCTCTCTTTTCCCCTCCATCTGCCCAAGATTAAGACCAATCTCACCAGACACAGATATTCATGTAAAGGGGGTATGAATGTTACAAAGAAACAATTAAATGTATTGAAATTAAAAAAAAAAAAAAAAAAAAAGTTCTCAAGTTTTTTGGTTTTGTTTTCTGAACTTTCTAAAAATAAAATACAACCTCATAACCTCATGACAAGGAAGTTCATTTTTTAGAAAATTAATTGAGATTCAGGATACATGCAGATGAGAAAATTCTTTTAGAAGCAATTCTAATGCATTTTTACAAGGGTCATTGTGTTTTACAATGTGACAAGAAAAAAAAATAAAAAAAGGAAGAAAAAAAGAAACTAAATCACATTTTTACTAGACTCAAAATAAAAATAGGCAATTGGAAATGCATTGTAAACAGGATTATTCAAACTCAGACTGCCTTAAGATAGAAGCAGCTTTTAAGCAGGCTGTTACATAAAGGTCCAGTATTTCTGAGATTTTATGAGAGCAGTCTAATGCTTTGGTCAGACAAGGTTAAGAATAATGCCCTTGGAGTCTCCCTAGTTGCAATGATAGCATTTCATGTGTACAAAAAGGCTACACTTTCTGGGTATTGGTGAAATTGAACGGCACAAACATATATGTGGAAATTTGGGTATGAATTTCAATATTCCTCAAAGAAAATAATATAATAATAAAATATCCACAGTCTTTTTTAATCTTTTTTCCTGAGTTATGCTTTGTTGTCTATCTTTTCCTCCTTTCTCCACATTAGCTTTCAAAACACTTCCTGAGGCTTTTAAAAATGTCATAAACTTACTGTATCATTACTGATGCACACAAGCAGGAACATAAATGAATACTGTATGTGGATGATATTCTTCTTTTTATAACCCATCCTGATATTTCAATCCCAGCTATTACACTGTTCATAAATCAGTTTGGGATCCTCTCTAGCTTTAAAAGTAATTATAATAAATCCAAAGATATGTTTATGTATAGGAGGCCAATTGAACCTTTTGCTTTTCAGTTTCCATTTAAATTGGTCTCCAGAGGTCTTACCCCAGGTTATTTATTCCTTTTACTTTAGATCTGCTGTACAGATTTAATCTTCGTTCTCTGCTTTGTAAAATTCAATGGACTCTGTACAGGTGGGTTTTGTTTATTTTGTTTGTTTGTTTTAGGAGAAAGAGCTGTCATTAGTTAAAAACAAAATGTATTTTGTATTTTTTTTCTCTGATAATAAATACATTGCTAAGAAATTGTGAAGACTGTCTTAAGAAATGTTTCTATGTGCTTTGAAAGCAATTGCTCAACTCCTTTGCTTATCCTAATGCAACACAAGCATTGTTAATGTGCTTTGCAATTTTTCCCTTTGCCTGATTGTTAAGTAAAATTTAACTTCTAAGTCCTTTCCTTCTGCATCTTTCTGACTGATTAAATTCTCATAGAGAAGTCAAATCAAGGTAATTTTGCATGTCAGTAAGTGTGGATCAGAGCAACAGAACTGCATGGCTGGAAAGCTTTGCCTGAACACACAGACTTCTGATTTCACAAAGCTATTCTTCCAGAAATGCAGCAAATGCCAGAGTATCTTGAAAGAGGTCAGCTGAGAGAGAAGATGCAAATCTTGGCAATGACATACTAAGAGCATACTAAGAAATAAGGGAGTCTGTTTTATGAAACATAGAGCTGAGGAACACCCGTCCACCCTTTTATTTCACCTTCATCCTTTCATTCTCTAGATTAAAAAAAAAAAAAAAAGTCTCTTTTCAAGTATAATAACTCATCAACTAAATATCAAATATTTCAAATAGTTTGAAATGCCTTTACAGGTTAAACATTTATCATTTCCTTTATAATAGAGATAAAAATAGTGCTTCATATGTGATGATTCTGAAATAATTGCCACTGAAATAATTTCCACTTACTTCGAAAGTTTGATGTTTACAGAAATAGGCATATGAGGCAGGATGTTTATGAGGGAACATCACTCTGCTGAAATTAATATGCATCTACATTGTTTATGTCCAGGAGATGATAGAATTTGTAATCCGGTAGGGGAAGCAGAAGAAGAGAAAGAGGAATGAGATAGAGAAGAGAAAGCACAAGGGAAAAGGAAAAGACAATTTTGTAAAGGAGGATACTATTTATTTATTTATTTATTTATTTATTTATTTTTAAGGAAGGTGATGTGCAAGTAATCACAAGGCTTTAGACTGATTTAGGTCTGCTTTTTTGGTGCTGGTATTTCAGTTTTATTTATTTATTTATTTATTTATTTATTTATTTATTTTCAGGGAGCTAACAGTAGATACATGCCTAATGTACATTTAAGTAAACGTTCAAAAATTCTGTTGATCTATTTGTACTATTGTGCAACAGTTTGGTTGGTAGACAGGATTTGTTGTTATTGATGCTATATATTGATGATATAATCTCATATTTAGTGAAGATTATACCACATTATTAAACTGGTTTAGAACATGGGTGAGAATTTTAAATGTATTGACTTGCTCGCATACCAAGTTTTAAGTTCTAAGGTCTAGAAAAGAGTGTTTTAAATGATTTGGTGTGTAGTTTTATTCTTTATTTGCTAGCTCGTAGGCCCTTGTGTAAGAGAAAGGAAGGACATGAATGAGACATGGATATAATGAATGGCAATGAACAGTGTTGGATGCTGCTATCTATCTTATTTTAGAACTTCAGACCAGGGAAGAGACAACTAACATAAGGAGTACAATTTAAAAGAGAGAGAGAGAGAGAGAGAGGAAATAATATTTTTATATAACTATTAATTAATTTTTGGAGCTCATTGCAAGAGATACTTGACTTCTGATTTCAGCAGGATTCAGAACAAGGATAGGTCTGTATGATATATTTTTAATTAAAAGTGTTAAGAGTGTATAAACAAACTAAAAAAGCAGTGATTTACTACACTGGAAATTACTGAGAAAATCAGTCAGGATTAAAATGGTGAAAATGATGAAAAAATTCAAGAGTAACTTAGTGGTATATAAATAATATTATCTGTCCTTTGCAAAACTGAAATGATATATTTACAAACCAGAATGAAAAAAAAAAAAAGAAAAAAAAAAAAAAAGTGAAAAAAAAAAAAACAACGAAACACTTTTTTAAAAGGTGTGATTTACCATAAAACTATTGTCTCAGAAATAGTCATTATTGACAATAAACCTGAGGGAATGCTTTTGCACTTATTATAAGCCTGGACCTTGATCTTGCAGTATGCTGAGTTTTGCTTTTTGGGCTGTGTGCTTTAATTGTTTTGGCTCAGCACCATGCTGAATTGCTACCCTGGCCTTTAACTGCTGAGTAGATATCACTGATGTAAACAGAACAACATATCTATGGCAACCTACAGTTTTAGTTCTAACTTTTCAAAACAGAAAAACGTAATTTTTTTAAAATATATTTTTTATGTTCCTATGGCTCATAATAGTCGTGATGACCTCCTGGCTGGGCATTTCCAAGCTATTAATGACGAGCTGAGTTATGCGACCTTGACTTCACCTGCAGCCATTAACTTTCCTATCTAGTCATTAACTGCTGAGAAATGCCCTCCCTTTTGGTCATTATTTCTTATATATGCATTTCTTAAATAGACATTTTCTAAAACAAATACATGTCAGATTAATTTTTTGTTATTATTATTATTAGGAAAAAAAAATACTATTTTATCTTTGTTTACAAGCCACAGAGATCCTTTGACATCTAGCAGATTTCACACCACTTAAATTTTTAAGGAAGAGGTCATCATTTATGCACAGGCAAATGGGAGAAAGAGGGCTTAAAATGTCATGTTTTACATGGGAAGAATAAGCCTTGAATCTTTCGAGTTAAATCTATGGAGCATATTCAGAAATGCTGAGGAATTCATTTTCAGATCAGGCATTTAGATGTACAATGTATGCCACAATACAAGTTAGAAAACCCTTAGCATTAATAGTAAAGGTGACCTCCAAGTTATCCCTCCTGACTACCAGATCTTTAGACAAAATGGTTAGTAATTTCACTGGGATTAATTTGCCAGCATTTTGCAGACCCTTATCTTATTTTCTGAAACTCATAGAGGGATCAGAATCCACATGATATATTTCTCTTATCTGTCAGTGCAGGAGCATAAGATAAAAGAAGATTCTTATTGAATGGATATATTTTTCATTGTCCTTCATACCATAGATTAAATGGGTCTTGTATGATTTTTCTTTTCCTGATAGACCAAGTCATGCTTCTGCATAAATAACTTGTGTAATTTCAGAATTCCCATGAAGAACTCAGTAATCAAATTTTTTTTTAGATGCTGCAATTAGTGGCCTTAACTGGATCAAAAAACAAATGTTGCTGGAGGGGAAAAAGGATGAGAGGTTGTAGAATTATTTTCAAGGGTGGAACTTAGCTGTCCTCATGAGTGACAAAGAATATTATTATATACGTCTGGAAATATGAGAAACAGAGGATCTGTTTAATTTGTTTGTTCATGTAACCTAGACACACACTTATACTTCTGTAAGCAATGTTTGTTCGGTGAAATACTTACTCCTTTGCATAGGAAATTTCTCTGGCAATATCTTTAGCTAGCAGAGAATATATCTGTCCTATGAAAAACTAAGATCCAAGAGATAAAATTAGTTTTGTTTTGTTTCTGTTGCTATTTTATTTAGGTGTCTAGTTTATTAGAACATATCATCCTAATTTTGTACAATAAACAGAAAAAAGGCAGAGAGAGGTGAACAAGGCCAAAAGAACGTATACCAAAGAAGTAAACTCTGCAAATCTTGATAAATGCAACTCCACAAGTAAGTGACAATATAGGTGAAACATTTCTCTTTTAAACTTTTTTCCATTAGTTTTTTGACAGGAGTACACTAGTTCAGCTTTAATGAGATTCTAGTGTAAAAACTTCAGGGCTAAATAAAAGAAACAAATCAAAAGGACTGGATGATTGCCATTTAATGTGAAAGAATGAAAGTGCAAACAATCATTGTATGACATCTAGCTGTGCTAGTCACTGCAGAATGACAGGTAGAACAATTCAAAGTTACTGATCTAAAGATGGAATAACAGCTCATATGTTTGAAGTGCTCAGAAGATGAAGAAATAAAACAGACTCTAAGATAAGACATGGTTAAGCCTTTTAAATTCCATGCCTTATTGTCAGTATCATTTGAACGCTTTTGTACACTTTTTTTTTTTTTTTTTTTTTTTTTTTTTCCCCTCAGAAACTATTTTATCGAAGGAATTACTTTTAAAAGCTGATTTTTATTATTATCCTTCAGGCTGAATGGTATGCTTTGTTTTTCAACAAGATGAGAAAAAATGTACACAATGAAAAGTATATTACTACTTGGCTAAGCTCCCATATTGTATATATTCAGAAGCCTGTATTCTGATAACATGTTGTTAAACTGTGCATTTTAAGCAAGTTCAAAAATTTACATGCTAATTTGCTCTACAGGTAGCCTGACTATTTTAACATTTAACATAACAAATTTGTTGTGAATTTCTGTTTATATTTTCATTTTCTATTCTTTCTTTGATATTATTTTAAGGCTAAGGAAAATCACCTATTCTTTCTTTCAGCAAGCCTTTTTATCAGTGAAATAACCTATTCTAGTTACTGCTGGAAACAATAATCTGTAATTGCTGCTTTCAGTCCTAATTTGGCCTGTCTCTAGTTTTTCATCTCAATCTAATCTAAACCTATTTGAGCAAATAAAATGATATTTACCTCATCCTCTGTTACAAGCTTTCAAGATTACAGGCTTCAGGAAAAATCAATACAAAATACCAGCTTAGCAGCAGGTTTGTGCTCAGAAAGAATGCTAACTTTTCTTTCCTGCATTTTCTGACTCTCAACTCCCCTGGAGTGAAAGCAAACCTTAGAATGCAAGGAAAGAAGGGGAAAAAAGAAACACACACACACAAAAAAAACAACCTTCAATGATGTGTTTGGTTCATGCTTAGTAGCCACTTTTGAGTTTACAAGCCAAAGTGCAGTGCATGGTCAAGCTCCTAACCTTTAGCTTCTGCTTCCACACTACACATCTTACAGAGTTCACCAAAAAGAAGGATCTCGACCTCTTGGATGATTTTTCAGACTCAAATACCATCTTCATTTATTATTTATTCGCTTCAAGCAGTTGGGATTTGAGGTATCATCATACCTGACTGACTGATTTAAGGAAGTGGCCACCTCTCTGTGGGAGAATCTCATGAGAATAAAATCCTATTACTTTCCAAAAAGATTACTTCATTTACTGCCTGAAATAAAGTTTTGATGAAAACATTTGAATGTCTAGTTTGTAAACAACCAAGAAATCTCAGCAGTGCTGCATTTTTTTTCTTTTTCTTTTTTTTTTTTTTTTTTTTATTTATTAATGCTGAAATGGTTGTCTGGTTGTTTTTATTTGATATTTTTTGTTTTGGTGGTGGTGTTTTTTTTCTGATCAAGAATCTAATTAATACAGAAATATGGGTCTATATAGTAATTAAACTGTACCTATCAGCCTTTTCAAGTGATTTGTCCCCTGTCTTATATAACAGAACAGTTCTTCCTTTCAAAACGTGTTGGATTTCTCTTTCATGCCTCTCTCCACAGGCTTCCCCTTCCCACCCCCACTTTGTGAATAGCCTCTGATTTGAAAAATTGTGGAGAGTTATTTGGTCTCTCTTTAGGCCCTGTGGGATCATAATTGTGTAATAGGTAGGTAGTGGTTGAAAGAAGCTCTCAACCAAGTCAAATACTTAACTTAATTGCCCCTGTTTGAAATAATTAATTCAGGACTCTAGTTTTCTCAAATAACTAACAAAATAGGTATGTCCTTTTATTTCAATGCCTATGTAAGAGTAACAAACACACCCCAAAAAAGTAAATCACCTAAGTTTTTATTTCCACAAGATCAGTAGAAGACAAATTGATACATTTCGGAGGTTGGAAGGGGAATATATATACATATTTTTTCTTTTAAATAGAAGATTAAGACCTAATTGTAGTCACCTAACTGTGGTTAGTAAATTAGTACCCTAGTCACTCTAAGCATATAAGTAAACAATGGACAGCGATAAACATCTTCAGAGTATTTTAGTCTTAGGTGAACTGAAGATGCTTATTTCTTTTTGTTGCATATAGAAGGTGACTAAGTTTAGGATGAATTCACTATGAATTCACCTTAGTGATGGTGAATTCATAGTGAATTCATCCTAAACTTATTTAGGATAAATACTAATGTTACTGCTAGCAAATTCTAAACCATAAGAGCCCTATTCTTATAGGGCTCTTATAGAAGATAAGAATCTTCTTATAGATTCTTATAGAAGGTCTGTACCTTCTGTTCCCCATATAGCATTCCCAGAACCCCAGAAGGGCTGAAGTCATTACTGAGCTTCTAGTTCAACACCAACAGAAACAACAAAAGCTTAAGAAGAGGTGTTTCTAAATATATTTTTTTTTTCTTTAGAGAGATTTTTTAGATAAATTAGAAGTTCCCTTTTAGATAAGTTAGATTATTTTATTTTTTGTAGATAAGCTAGAAGTTCCTGAAAAATGACAGACTACTGTCTCACTCCTCTTGTATATTCAAGATTTGCCAGTATCCAGGTGAAGTAAAGCCTCCCTGAATCTTTCTTTTTCTTTCCAGTCTGTTTGACCTGTGGTAGTGATTTACCCTGTAGTCTCAGATGAGTGTGTGTCTCCTTTCTAAAGAGTGAAACGGGACAGCTTATCCCTCACAGAGATGTTGTTGCGAGATCTCCATAGATTTATTTTTTTTGTAACTTTACTACTTTTTTTTTTTTTTTTCCTCATGAATGTGAAAATCATGTTGATAACTTTTTTGATTTTTTTTTCCAATTCCAACCAAATCTTACAGGACAACTTATAGGACAAAATTTTAAGAATGCTATATTCTTGCAATTGCCTGATACAGTCTATCCCATCCACATGCACATTTCAACTGCCAGCAATGAAGTATTGTGTCTCATTTAGTTCAGGACCACAAATGGACTTTTAGATCCAGTTTCTCTTTATGTAATTTCTGGACTCCGTTAGATGTTTTGAGGAATCTTTCAACATTTGAGGCTAAATTTACAAATTTCAACTCAACCATATAAATATATAATTTTGAACAAAACTTTGACCAAGCATCTCTGTGTTCTATTCCAAAGGTTCTTCTACAATTTAGCTTAAGTTCTTTCTGTAGTTATTTGTCAAAAAAGTTGACTGAAAATAATAATAATTAAAAAAATAAAATAAATAAAAGCTGACTGAAATAATACAGTCAAATAACAAACACAGTTACATCATTTAAAGGTGTTGATATGTTCGTGTAACCTCTTTCTAAAAATTTACAAGGGTTTTCACCGACTGCTACAGAAAGTATTTCACCATAGCAAAATAAACAAAAACTTGAACTGAGTCCTTAGACAAGAGAAGAGGGCAGTGCATTCAGTGAAAACGAGTTTTTTGTTTGCTTGTTTGTTTATTTGTTTTGTTTTCTTTTTTGTTTGTTGTTGAGGGGAAAATATATGGCATTTGGAGCAGAAAGGTTTTCTTTGTCTTTGGTGGATTTTGTTTGTTTTTTATTTGTTTGTTTGTTTGCTTGTGTTATTAAAAATAGTTAAGTGAAAATCAGCAGAGCTTGGAATTCATCCTGGTTAACTTTCTCTGTTAAGCGAGAATATATTTTCTTTAGCAAACTACTGCTAGATCACTTAAAGTATTTAGGCACCAAAAAATGTAGACAGGGTGATCCCATAAATTTATCTTCCAAAGGTGTGGTGTCTGGTGATTTTTCAAAATTCCAGGAGATTCCATGTAAATATTTATTACCTACATAGTTTCAAAAATTGGTAAGAGATAGATCAGGATTTTCCTGAGTGTCACAGTACACCAATGATGCAGTTTGAATCAATCTTCAGTCCAGTTCTATGTTAGTTGTTTTAAGGAGATTTATTTTTTTTTTCATAATACTCTAATCTACTAAATTTAAAAATATTTGGAGGGAAGAGATGCCTCAACACAGTTTCAGCTGAGGGAAGATGGAGAAGACAGCATACTTAACTGTGGCTCATTCAATCTGATGTGGAAGGTTAGAGGAGGATTGCCAAGCCAAATTCTCCATAAAGACCCCCCCTAGATTGTGCACAGAAGTGGGAGAGATAGACTTCACAGTTGGGGATTGCAGTGAGCTTGCACAGGAACACATTTGTAAATAGCACAAATACCTAGCAACTTTTCCCTAGGAGAGTAAAAAGAACAGACTAGAGCAAAGACAGGGACAGTATCTGTCTTTCCTTATGCTCCTCCAGTCCATTTATTGAAGCCAATTCTTAGTAGTTTTGTGATTCATTGATAAAATCTTTAGAATATTGGTATACAGTTTCTAATTCAATGGAGTATTACCTTGTAAACCTTAAGTACCACCAATATGGGAATCAAAACAACTATCACTAAGAATGGTTACAATAACACTAATGGCAGTATTCATTAACAATGATAGGGATAAGATTCTCTCAGTTCCTAATCATGAATTTAGATAAGCTTCTTAACAACCTGTCAGTGCTGTTTTGTGAAGATATAATACTTTCTGAAGGGTTAGAGGTTGCATAATCATAATGATATGACTTCCGCTGAAAATCTAAATGGATAGATAACTCTGAAAGTGCTGGCTGTTTCTTAAGGGCAGCTGCTCCTTACTCTTGTATTCTGAGCAGAGTGACATGGAAAAGTAAACAAGCAGAACTCACTTCAGAGTCGCCACAGCTGCCAAGAAACCTTCATCTTCCAGAAGCTGGCCATAACCTAAAATTGTCCTATACATGGTGAGAATCATAACATGCCACTTTCACACTTAAAAGTGCAACTCTCAACCATTTGGGCCACTGGATGGTTCTTTAAATACCTTTTATTATCATAGGGTGTGGGGACTTGTCTTAACTTTCTAAAACTGTCAGGCTCTGTATTTAATGTCATCAAAGAGGAATTAATATCTTCATGTACTCTTTCTCCTTGAAAGAATGTTAGGCTTTTCATTTTTAGGCTTTGCATGCCTAAAGTATCAAATCTAAAAGTGATTAATTTGTTGTTGTTGTTGTTGTTGTTTGTTTCCGACACCACTTCTACTAACCTAAATTTAGAATTTCCAAAATATGGATTTGGATCTAATTTCTTTGTGGTTTAGTGTGGTGGTTTTACCGTGCTGGGCAGCTAAACCCCACAACTGCTCTCTCACTCCCCCTCTTTTAGATGAGGAGGGGGAGAAGTAAAGCACGGGTTGAGATAAGGATAATTTAATTAAAGGGAAATAATAATAATAATTAAATAAAGATTATTATGAACTAAACAATTTAACTAAAGGGAAATAAAAGGGGAAAGGGGAAAAGGGAGGGGGAAAGGGAAAAAATAAAAAGAAGGGAAGAAAATAAACAAATAAAATAAATGAAGGCTATATGGAAGTGCAGAGGAAAGAAATTACTCTCTACTTCCCACAAATGAGCGATGATTGACCACGTCCTTGAAGCAGGGCCTCAACGCACGTAGCTGGTGTTCGAGAGGAGGACCAACGTTTTCCCAACGAGAGCCCACCCCTCCCCTCTTCTTCCTGTTTCCACCTTTTATTGCTGAGTGTGACATCACATGGTATGGAATATCCCTTTGATTGGTTTAGGTCAGCTGCCCTGGTGATGTTTCTCCTCACTTTTTGCCCACCCCCTAGGAGGGTTAGAGAAAGGCCCGATGCTGTGCCACTGCTGCTCAGCAGTAGACACAACACTGGTGTGATAACACTGCTGTTCCAGCTACAAGTGCAGAGTACAGCACTGTATGGGCTGCTGCTGGGAAAGTTAACATTCCAGTCAGACCCAGTACATTTAGTTATCCCAAGGATCTAAGCTGCATTTCATCTTGCACTTCCAGTTGTACCCAGCCATGTACAGTGTGTGTTTGTGCCTAACATTAATTAAGTAGAACAGACAACTCAGTTCTGAAAGATTAAATTTCATCAAAGGAAAACCATATAAAAGTGAAGGCCTTAAAACTAAATACTATTCATCCATATGGCCAGGAAGTACTGCAGAAGTGAAGAAGCTTTTGGATGCTTCAGAATGCAAAGAGTCTAGAGAGGAATACATAAGGATAAATAAATAAAATTGAACTGACATGATAAAGACTTCTACTTTGCTTTTGTCATCTTATATAAATATATATATTTATTTAAATTAACAAATTTTCTTCTGAATTGCTCAGAAAGGTAGTAGGTTGCTTAATTTGTTTGGGTTAGTAAATATAGTAAATACAATATCTCTGCCTTTTCATTTCCTTAAAAAGTGTACTTCCTAAAAATAATAAAATAAATAAATAAATAAATAAATAAGATGCAGAAAGGGTAATACTAAAAAAAGAAAATATATATCAGAAGTTTGTATTTCCTTTCCATTTGCAGTGCAATACTATTTTTTTTTTCTGAAGTTTGGAATGCTTTCCAACTATTGGATTTATTTTTTCTCCCTGAGATGGTTATTCTTTCATATTTTCTCCTACTGCTGGGGATTCAGTCTCAGCTGGAGGAAGCAGGCACTGAGGTCAAACTACAGCTTAAAAAAATGTTCAACTTCTATTTCAGGTACAAAGGAAAAAAAAGACCTGATGGCCCAAATAAATGCAGAAACTCAGAGGAAATGATTTATTGGTAAAATAAAACCCACCCATTCAGAAGATGAGAAATGAATATCATTAGGTAGAATATGCTTCAGCTTCTAAGGCAATTTGGGCATCCTTAAAGTTGAGATTGTAAGTATCTTTATTTACCATGTAGTTTGTACATAGAGGAATTTGGATTGAAATGAATTTAATCATGCTATGCAGCTGTAGTAATGTCATAGTAAAGTAAATATTTTTTTTTCTGTGTTCTTAGCTTACACTTGTGTTTGTCATTGAGTATTGCCAGGCAGGTTTTGCTATATTGGAGTGAGCAAATTGCAGTTTCTAAGAGCTTTTTTGCCTAATAAGCCATAGTTACTTCTTTTAAAATTAAAATATACAACAAAATATTCTGATGTTAAGAAAATTAATTGTACAATGTAATGAAAGAGTTTTTTAGAGCTAAGACAGCATAATTTAAAATAGTCAGCTTAATATTCTAAAATATAATTTTGCTTTTGTTACAGTTGAAAAATGAAGGTTGCTTTTATATACTGTATATCCTGAAATGATTTCAAAGCACTTTCACTTAGAAAAGCTAGCTGCTATTACATATGAATTTTCAAAGCTTGCCAAGGCTTTGGAAGGAATGATGAAAATTACTATTGCACGACCTTCAGGTTTTCTTTGTTTCATAAAAGGCTAAGATAGCATTTTTGTCATTTTTCTTTCAGCTCAGGTCTTTCATCATAAATATCAAAGCATGCAATTATGCCTGCTCATATCCTTCCATATTCTGCCTGTATTCTATCCATAGTGATGGTGTTCTCTTTTAGTATACCTTTTTCTTTTCTTTTCTTTTCTTTTCTTTTCTTTTCTTTTCTTTTCTTTTCTTTTCTTTTCTTTTCTTTTCTTTTCTTTTCTTTTCTTTTCTTTTCTTTTCTTTTTTTCCTTTTTTGTTGTTTTGTTGTTGTTTTGTTTTTTTTTTTTTGCAAAAATGTAAGAACTCACATGTTTTTGTCGAGTGCCATAAATTGTTCATGAAATGCATGTTGCACTGATTAAAAAGAAAAAGAGTTGATTAAAATGTTTTTTATTCTTTTGTTCTAAGCAAGTCCTACAGTAATGTTCGGGTGTCAAACCTTACAGGATCATAGGAGACATTTGGCCTATAGCTGGAATTTTTAAGTAGAGTTCATTGCAAAAAATGGGACAATCTTCTCTTCTATGAAAATCTATACTTCTCTAGTTTCATGCTGAATTATTCACATTGTTCCTTCTTATTTTTCATCTACAACTTGTTGTCCTTTCTTGTTCTGTGGTTTCATGTGACCTGATCTTCAAAGACAGAGAATGTGCATAGCAGGCATTGCTTGAATTAAGTCATAGTTGCATAATAGTTATTAATATTAGGTTACTTTTATGTCTTACATACTTCAAATGATTGTCCACTTACTTTTTTTGCATGTGTTTACTGACCCATTTCATTTTACAAGGCATTTTGGCATAGCACAGGTGTTATATCAAACTGAAATGTCCATGGTTCGTTTGTTTCTGATTTTTTTTTTTTGACAATCACTGCCTTTAACACTATAACAGCTTACACATTGAAAGTGCCAGAATTCCATTAATTGACTGAAGAAAAAATAATTCCTATTAAAAAAACAGAACAGTAAACCTTTGTTAGTGCTTGCAGAAACCAAACTCCCCACTTTTTGTTTATTATGGTGAAATTTTTACTGAATTTACAATGATACAAAGAATACATTGTTTCCATCAATTGGAATTGTACTGTCACATGCTTATGGACATATTGGGTATGTCTTAAGTTAAATGTCAAAGGATATACATCTTCCACATAGAATAAAATGAATTTCAAATTTCTTTCAGCAGTGGTGGAACAAAAAATCTCCCCCATGTTTTTAAACCAAGTAGAAATACCTCAGCATCTATTAAAAAAAAAAAAAAAAAAAAAAAAAAAAAAGTACATGCCTAACTAGTAACAGTATTAGCCAAAAAATATTTTAAATAATAACGTGAACTATCAAAGCTATTTAGTAAGATTTACTGATGTGAGATTTTGATAAAATGAATCATACTGTACACACACACACACAAAAAAAAAAAAAAAAAAAAAGCTTTATCAATTTCATTAAGCATATTTCAAACCTTTAAAAAAAATAGAGAAAGAAGTGGCAGAAGGGAGAGGCTTTCTAATATATTTTCTTGCATGTAGCTTTTGAAAAATCCCTCCCCGTACATAAATACTCTTAGCAAAACCCCCAACACAGTGGCTATTTGTATCAATACTGCAAGAGAAAGGAGTATGGTACTCACCATAAGAGAATTCATTAATTCTTAAGACTTTTAAAATATTAATAGGACTTTCAAGGTTGCTCAAAAGTAGTGTCCATTCAGATCATTGTGAAGTTGAGATGATAGGTGAAAAGTTTTAGATTGTTATATATCCTTCTTCCCACATCATGGCCTGTCCCTGTTTATTTTCCCACACTGAGTGATAAATATGCTCAGAAATTTTTGTATATAAAAACAACATGATAAAGTGTCTGAGCTTTGTAGAAAATGCAGCTGCTTGAGAAACATTTTAGTGTCTGTGTCAACTCTTGGAGGATTTTGGCCTTTAAAATTCGCTTGAAGCAACTTGGCTTCTATGACGTATTTTTCTATCAGCAAAAAACTGCATTTCAGATGTTAAACCTCAGTAGTAAAAAGATCTTATATTGAATAACATTTTAAAAGGCATTTTGTTCTTCATACATAAAACTTGTATTCCAGAATACTTTAAAGTCTAGTGATAAAGTGACCAGTGCTAAAGTTCTTCTTAATTGGAAGACACATTTTAATCCACTCTTGATTAGCATAGAATAGCTTTATTTATTTATTTATTTATTTTAAGATTGTAAATTTTCTCTCTATAAGCATGTCATCACCCATGCTGAAATAGTAACGTCATAAAGTTTGCCCTTGCCTTTGTTTGGAAAATAATAAAAAATAATTTAAAAGTACACAAAGCAATAGCAAGAAATTCTAGCGTACTCCTTTTTGCCAGAGGTAGACACTGTTAGAGGTAAACACAGTTGCAACATTTATCATAAAAGCTGAAGAGGCCAGAGTTTCATTGGTAAAATTAAGGAGGGATTCCCAATTGCAGAAGGTATAAGTATGGGTTCCAACAAAGAATCAGGCAGAATGCTTCAAAGTCAGGAGGTGGAGGCTTTATTTATTGCTTTCAGTATACACAGTAAATAAACAATTAAATAAAAAGGTGAGCTAAAATGTGCTATGGTGGAAAAAATGAATCAAACAATAGAAGGTAACATACTTTTCTTTAAACTAGGTAGGAAGGGGGATGGGGCTGAGGCTAGGATTGTTGGGGCTGTGCCAGGGGGAACAATGGCAAGGCCGGAGGATAAGGCAATGGCCCAGCTGAAGTGCATCTACACCAATGCATGCAGCATGGGTAACAAACAGGAGGAGCTGGAAGCCATCGTGTGGCAGGCAGGCTACGAC
Source organism: Aythya marila (assembly GCF_965140915.1). Taxonomy (NCBI): domain Eukaryota; kingdom Metazoa; phylum Chordata; class Aves; order Anseriformes; family Anatidae; genus Aythya; species Aythya marila. The sequence goes on from NC_139043.1 coordinate 125,529,540, forward strand.
TTGGTTGCCATCACGGAGACGTGGTGGGACCAGTCTCATGACTGGAGTGCTGCAATGCCTGGCTATAAGCTCTATAGAAGGGACAGGCAGCATAGAAGGGGTGGTGGTGTGGCTCTCTATATTAGAGAGTCTTTCGAGGTTGTAGAACTCGAGGTTGGGAATGACAAGGTCGAGTCCCTTTGGGTTAGGATCGGCAGGGACAACAAGGCTAGTGTCCTGGTCGGGGTCTGCTATAGACCGCCGAACCAGGATGAGGAGACGGATGAGGAATTCTACAGGCAGCTGACAGAGGTTGCAAAATCATCAGCTCTTGTACTCGTGGGGGACTTCAACTTCCCTGACATATCCTGGAAGCACAACACAGCCCTGAGAAATCAGTCTAGGAGGTTTCTGGAGAGCGTGGAAGATAGCTTCCTGACGCAGCTGGTTAGTGAACCTACCAGGGGTGGTGCCCCGCTAGACCTTCTCTTCACAAACAGAGAAGGACTGGTGGAGGATGTGATTGTCGGGAGCTGTCTTGGGCAGAGTGACCATGCAATGGTGGAGTTCACTATTCTTGGCGAGGCCAGGAAGGGGACCAGTAAAACCGCTGTATTGGACTTTCGAAGGGCTGACTTTGAGCTGCTCAGGACACTAGTTGGTGGAGTCCCTTGGGAGGTGGTTCTGAAGGGCAGAGGGGTCCAGGAAGGCTGGGCGCTCTTCAAGAGGGAAGTCTTAATGGCGCAGGAACGGTCTGTCCCCACGTGCCCAAAGACGAGCTGGCGGGAAAGAAGACCAGCCTGGCTCAACAGAGAATTGTGGCTTGATCTTAGGAGGAAAAAGAGGGTTTATAAGCTTTGGAAAAGTGGGCAGGCCACTAAGGAGGACTTTAAAGAAGTAGCGAGGCTGTGCAGGGACAAAATTAGGAAGGCCAAAGCTCATCTGGAGCTCAATCTGGCTACTGCTGTTAAAGATAACAAAAAACGTTTCTATAAATACATCAACACAAAAAGGAGGACTAAGGAGAATCTCCATCCTTTACTGGATGCGGGGGGAAACTTAGTTACAAGAGATGAGGAAAAGGCGGAGGTGCTCAATGCCTTCTTTGCCTCAGTCTTTAGCGGCAATACCGGTTGTTCTCTGGATACTCAGTACCCTGAGCTGGTGGAAGGGGATGGGGAGCAGGATGTGGCCCTCATTATCCATGAAAAACTGGTTGGTGACCTGCTACGGCACTTAGATGTGCACAAGTCGATGGGGCCGGATGGGATCCACCCAAGGGTACTGAGAGAACTGGCAGAGGAGCTGGTCAAGCCACTATCCATCATTTATCAGCAGTCCTGGCTATCAGGGGAGGTCCCAATCGACTGGCGGCTAGCAAACGTGACGCCCATCTACAAGAAGGGCCGGAGGGCAGACCCGGGAAACTACAGGCCTGTTAGTTTGACCTCAGTGCCAGGAAAGCTCATGGAGCAGATCCTCCTGAGAGTCATCATGCAGCACTTGCAGGGGAAGCAGGCAATCAGGCCCAGTCAGCATGGGTTTATGAAAGGCAGGTCATGCCTGACGAACCTGATCTCCTTCTATGACAGAGTGACGCGCTGGGTGGATGAGGGAAAGGCTGTGGATGTGGTCTACCTTGACTTCAGCAAGGCTTTTGACACCGTCTCCCACAGCATTCTCCTCAAGAAACTGGCTGCTCTTGCTTGGACTGGCGCACGCTTCGTTGGGTTAGAAACTGGCTGGATAGCCGGGCCCAAAGAGTCGTGGTGAATGGAGCCAAGACCAGTTGGAGGCCAGTCACTAGTGGCATTCCCCAGGGCTCGGTGCTGGGGCTGGTCCTCTTTAATATCTTCATCGATGATCTGGACGAGGGCATCGAGTGCACCCTCAGTAAGTTCGCAGATGACACCAAGTTAGGTGCGTGTGTCGATCTGCTTGAGGGTAGGAAAGCTCTGCAGGAGGATCTGGATAGGCTGCACCGATGGGCTGAGGTCAACTGCATGAAGTTCAACAAGGCCAAGTGCTGGGTCCTGCACCTGGGGCGCAATAACCCCAAGCAGAGCTACAGGCTGGGAGAGGAATGGTTGGAAAGCTGCCAGGCAGAGAAGGACCTGGGAGTGATGGTGGATAGTCGGCTGAATATGAGCCAGCAGTGTGCTCAGGTGGCCAAGAAGGCCAACAGCATCCTGGCTTGTATCAGGAACAGCGTGACCAGCAGGGCTAGGGAGGTGATCGTCCCCCTGTACTCAGCTCTGGTGAGGCCGCACCTCGAGTACTGTGTTCAGTTTTGGGCCCCTCGCTACAAGAAGGACATCGAGGTGCTCAAGAGAGTCCAGAGAAGGGCGACAAAGCTGGTGAGGGGCCTGGAGAACAAGTCCTACGAGGAGCGGCTGAGGGAGCTGGGCTTGTTCAGCCTGGAGAAGAGGAGGCTCAGGGGTGACCTTATCGCTCTTTTTAGGTACCTCAAGGGAGGCTGTAGCGAGGTGGGGGTTGGCCTGTTCTCCCATGTGCCTGGTGACAGGACGAGGGGGAATGGGCTTAAGTTGAGCCAGGGGAGTTTTAGGTTAGATGTTAGGAAGAACTTCTTCACTGAAAGGGTTGTGAGGCACTGGAACAGGCTGCCCAGGGAAGTGGTGGAGTCACCATCCCTGGAAGTCTTCAAAAGACGTTTAGATGTAGAGCTTAGGGATATGGTTTAGTGGAGGGCTGTTAGCGTTAGGTCAGAGGTTGGACTCGATGACCTTGAGGTCTCTTCCAACCTAGAAAATTCTGTGATACGTAATTATTAATTACAATGATCACTAGAACACCATGGAAGAGAAAGGACAAATTATGCTGTGGAAGTGACAAAAGTCAGAAGATGGAAAGAGTTTTCTTTCCAAAGTACTGCATATAATATGATGTAAGGAAATGTGTCAGGCAGGGGGTTCCAATGAAGAAAATATGTAGTCTTGAAGGCTAGTTCTCAAAACCAGGTGTAAGCAAGTTTTATTGCATTACTGTCTTTATTGTCAATAAAATAATATTGAATGTTTCATGATAAGGAAGATCAAAGATCTTATTAAGTTGTTATTACCATTAATTACTGTTACTGCTAATTAACTGTTTATAATAATAAGATTCATTTAAACTAATACAGTGATTCAGCAAGCCTGGTTTAAAGCTAAAGTTCTGTGACCCTTTAAACCATTTCTTTTTAGAACAGTGAATTTTAAAAGTGCACAGAAGGTGCCACTTTTTGAGTAAATCTTTAATTATAACATACAGCACTTTTTCCAAAACACTGGGGCCACTAAGCAGAACTGACCACTATATAAACTATTCCAAAATTGTTGGAATAAGACTCAGACCGAAAACAAGCATTTTAACATTAAATTACAAAAACTATTTTTTGTTCTGTTTTGTTTTGTTTTGTTTTTAATGTTTCTTGTAATAACATAACCAGTCAAAATGACCCTAAAATCAAACGTGGAGACAATTAAATTTTAACTCAGGATGGGCACCTGTTGACTCTTTTACAACAGAATTATGGAAAGAATAACTTACTCCAGCAGAAAATGTAAGATAAAACTAGTATTTATAAATGGCAAAATCTGCAAAATTTCTAGACCTAACTTGGAAATCCTGTTTGTGAATCCAGAAGAAAGCATCATAAATACTGTCTGACAAACATTTAAAATAGAATAAAAGAGTTAAGAAGATCAAGGAATTGATATATCCAGAGACTAAACAATAAATAATACATTAAGTGTGTAAGAAACAGGAGGTATGTGTGAAAATGTGTGGATCTTCAGGGCCCACTGGAGCTTATGGGACTGTGGGGACATAGTGAGTAAACAGTCAATGTCTTTCCTGTAGCATTCATCTTAGGTCATACAGTATCTTCAAGAAGAGATCATTCTTCAGTGTTAATCCTACTGTATCATTATCTGGAGATGCCTCTGTTCTATCTTAATTACAACTTAACTTACTAAAAATAAATAAAGATGGGGTCAATGACGAGAGCCTAAATTGCTGAAAGAAGATACCTAAACTCAGAGCTTACCAGAGAAAATACATTGCCTCTGGAAAGACCAGTCAAGAAAAACTATCCTCAGTTCTTTACTAACTGACTTTGATATCAGTGGCAGCAGGAGGAAGGGGGTATGTGGGCAGCAGGATAGGGGCAGTGCAAGACATTACATAGGTTACCAAATGCGATGTGTTCACCTCCAAGTGTGCTAAAGTGGTTTGCAATAACATACAAGTATACATATCAAATGCAAAAAACATACACAAGTACACAATCAAATGCAAAATCAATGAACTTGAAGTATCATGAAGAAGTCTGACTGAGGAGAAAAATTAAAGTGACAATGTAAAGGAATGTGGAATTTAGGTGATATCAGCTTTCTGCTGAGGCCATTCACATAATATCTTTCAGAAAGTGATATGTAAAGAAGCCTGAATCTAGAGCACTATTTCATATATGCAACTAGACATTAATCAGGAGACTTTAAGGACAATGAAGTAAAGATTAAATATTATATATGATCATATGATGACTTGGGGATTCACTGTAGTAAACTTACCGGTAATAAAATAACCAGAATGATCTTCAATACAGTAAGAAGTTTCCATGGGCATGGAGACCTTTAGATCTGTGTACTAGACAATTCTTGCGGTTCCAAGTGGTTCAGTGCATTTCTTTAGACCCCTTGAAAAGTATGTTGGGACATCACTGATGAACTGCCCAATCCAACATGGCAGCTTGTACTTTAGAGTGTCTCTGAAGAAAAATCCCTCCAGTGAATATACATTTACAACCTGGCAGTAGGGAGGAGAGAGAGATTACTTTAAGATTACTTTATAACAAAGAATAGGTTGGCTGGGTGGCAGACTTCTCTCTCCCTGTGTTCTTCAATGAAAGGAAAATTCTAGACCCTAGTAACTGATTTTTTTTCTTCTAAGGGTTGCAGAAGTTAAACCTCTTGTTTGTAAGTGCAGTTTATGATGGTATATGTTTTGTTTTGTTTTTCTCACGAAGAGACGTACATTAGTAAGATTCAGGTGTAAAGTCCTTTTTTTTTTTTTTTTTGTTTTCTGGATTTTTGGTTTCCAATCAGTTAGGATTATTCGGAGCTTTATGTATAGAAAACTACCACAAAACCTTCCTAAATGCATTTAATTTTTCTTTGGCGAATCCCTTAGCAACCTATTTCTAACTATCTATTCAATTAGCATAGCACCTATTACCCTCAAAATTCTAGGGCTTACTACCTTAGACAAACCAAAGCTTTAGGAAGTGTTAATTAGGAGTTATGGGACTCAGTTAAGCAGGAGGAGGAGAAAAAACTCTCAAACACCATAATGCATTGTAACCTATTTCGAACAGTTGATTTTGTTAAGACTTTTTAAAGTTTTAGAATCCATATATCAAACAAGGAAAAAAAAAAAAAAAAAAAAAGAAAGAAAAAAAAAGTTTCCTTGTGTAGACTTTTTGAAGTGTACATTATGTACAATGATACTGCAGTTCCAGCAGTTATAAAAAGGATGGTTGGATGGCTTAAGCAGGGGTGATGAGCATTTCTGTTATAACTAAGACTCTCTCATCAGCAAGAAGTTGTGCTAAATCATGTGGAAAACTTTACTCATGTCCAGCAATTCAAGTAGTTTTCCATAAAAAAAAAACTTATTCCAAAAAACAACTGGCTGGGATATTAAGCATGCTGGAACTTCAGTCTCTAAAGATCTTGAATGTACAGTGCATAGGTATGAAAAAATATATATATATTTAAAAAAAAAAAAAGTAATCACCATTCATCGAGTTTTGAATTCATCATCTGCAAACAGTAACCAGAAAATCACCATACTTTTGAAATTATAAAATATTTTAAGTTTATCCTTTACACAATGAAGTTATGTTTCCTCCTTTAGAAGTCTGTACAATCTTAAACCAGTATCTTTAGAGTTGCACAAAACAGAAGTGCTGTCAGGAGTAAATCTGCATTAGTATGAGAATAATAGAAATAGCCTATTCTGGCAGTTGATCCTTTCTTATTCTTCTTTAGCCAAGATCTGTGATTCTAGAATTAATCTCATGACACTCTGTCCTTAGTACATGCATGAACAGTTTTCCAGCAAATTAGTTTATTGACATATATTATTGTATGCAGACAAGCTTCAAGCTCCATATTGGTCTTCAAAATTAAGATAATTCTTTCTGAATATTAAGGATTTTTCATTCCACTAGGAAGAATCTGCTAGGAAAGATGAAGATTGACTAAAGCTGTGTTTTGACAAGAAGGGATATTTTCAAAATATTATTTCAAGTCCTGAATAAAATTATTCTGAATAAAATGCATTGTCAGTTTTTAGTCTGCCTCAATGAAGAACTATTGCACTTTTTCTTTTACTGTCTTTATAAGTAATTCTTATTTAGACTATACTTCTAAGTGACTTTGGTTTGGAACATCACTTCAGGAGGACAATATCCATCTGAAAAATAAAAATAGATACAATGCTGATAAATGAAAATAGATACAATGATCTGTATCTGGCAGTTATTTTCTCACTGAAGTAGTATGATCACAACAACTTCTAGTGCATGCTTTAAAATATTATCTGCTATGATAAAGGTGACTACCACTTCTCTGAATATACTATTTATAATTTTATCCTCCAAATAAATTTTAATTTTAGAAATCAAAAATGTTAACAAACTCTGGAAAATTGAAAAATCTACATGCAAATTACTGAAGCAGCTAACATTTCACCTAAAAGTAAATTTATGGTTATTAATGGTATGATAAAACATGGTCATGACTGTGGGATGGTTGTGGCTTTATTTCATCTTTATTGTAGCTTGAAAATTGCAGTTCATCCATGGGGAATGCACAGCTGTCATGTGGGAGCACTCTTTGTGGTGGACCATTTTTGATCCAGACTGAAGACACAAACAAAGCAAGAAAGGATTAAGTATTCGTCTAAGGTAATCTTAAAGAAGGATTGGTAACCTCACTGTTCCTTTGCTTGAGTTAATTGAAGAATTGAAACTCTTCATTCTGTGTTTTCCTAAATTAGTTAAATGTGATAGAAAGTTCAGTAGACAATAGGGTGTAGTTGATAGCCAAGTAGTGATAAAGACTGGCTGTAGATTAGTAAATACTCAGAAACCAAGGAACTGCAGAAAATAAATAATTTTAAGGAGTTGTTCCTTCCCTGTGTTGCTACTAATGTGGTACTGCTCTTATATATTTTAAATACAGCATAACCACTGTCTCTGTTGCATATTTTTATATTAATCTTTAGATCACAAAGTACAACAGCACCAGTTAAACATCATTACAAAAAAATATTTATAACTGTGCATTAGTTATATTAAACCTTACTGCAATCAGAGACAGAAGAGTCCAGTTAATGCTAGGTATATGTACAGCAATGACAAAGAGATGGTAGAAACAGTGAGATCCTTCTAAGATTGTATTTAATACATTTCTGACATGTATTTCTTTGGGTTACAAAAAGCTTCAAAGAGCATAATTGTTATAATTATATCAAACCCTTAAATGATTGACAATAATATAGGTACCTGTATTAAACAGAACTTATGTAAATGGCATTTTATATTTTAGCATTTTTGCTTCAGGCTTCTAAGTTACAAAAGATGCAGATGCCTTCTTATATCTGGCCTTGAAGGTGATACAGTGTATTGATCTGACACATCGTGAGACCTAATAATCAAGTATATGTTTTTATGATTGGCTGATGTTGCCTTGTGTCTAGCTGCCTAAAGAATGATAAGTTGATTGAGGTCATCTATAGCCTATAGATAATCTACACAACTAATAAAAATGCTAAATAGACTGTCAATCTGCCTTTCAATCATATCAAACCTCCTAATGCAATTTGTAATTTTCAAGATGAAACTAATAATTATTTTTTATCTAAAAAATAAATAAAATAAATGTGTTTACTAGAACAGAGTGATGCATTGTTGGTATACATACAGCTGGATTTTAACATTTGAGCTGCTCTTGATAAGCCATGGTAATGAATATCACAGCTTGGTAAAATTTTTAACAGATCTTTATAGACAGAACGTTGTACTAGTGGTTATTATCCAAACTAACTAACTAAGTAAACTGCGTATCTAAGTAAACTGTGTATTACTCTGTAACCTTAAAAATCCAGTTTGTATTTTCTCATAAGGTATTTTCAGCTGCAGATTCATATCTGAGAATAGGATCTGGTTGAAAATATGTATTATAAAAATAATGGAAGGATTTGGTACTGCATACAGCCAACTCCAAATATTTTCTCTTGATGATGTGGTCAAATGCTGTTTATTTCAGCTTAGTGGCCTTATAGATATGACCAGGTAGAAACAATGAAGTATGAAGTATGAACTAGATGAGCAGACTCATCTAGATGAGTAGATCAACTACTGTCTCAACAGTCCATCCCAGAAGGTAGTGGTGACACAAGGTCTAGTTGGAGGCCTGTAATGAGTGGAGTACCCCAGGAGTGAATACTGGGCCTCATCCTATTTAATGTCTTTACTAATGATCTGGACAATGGGGTAGAGTCCTCAGTAAATCCACAGGTGACAGAAAAGTTGAGGGGAGCTGCTGATTCAACAGAGGGCCATGCAGCCATCCGGAGGGACCTTCATATGCTGGAGAGGTGGGCTGATGGGAACCTGCTAAAGTTCAACAAGCGAAAGTGCAAAGTCTTGCACCAGGCGAGGAATATCTGCAGGCACCAGTACATGCTGGGATCCACCCAGCTGGAAAGCAGCTCAACAGGAAAGGACCTGGGCGTGCTGGCAGACACAAAATTGAACATGAATCAGCAATATGACCTTGCCACTAAGAAGTCACTAGCAGTATTCTTTGCTGCATTAGGCAAGTATCACCAGAGAGGTGATCCTACCACTCTACTCAGTATTGGTGAGGCTGTACCAGGAGTACAGTGTCCATTTCTCAGCTCTCCAGTAAAAGAGAAACATTGACATACCAGAAAGACACCAATTTAGGGCATCAACGTAAGACACCAGCTTAGTTGGATCAAATGATTGTAGCCCCTTTCCTATGACTGTTCAGCCTGGAGAAAAGGAGGCTTAGACTGGGAACTTATTAATGTCTATAAATACCTAAAAGGAGGGCACAAAGAAGATTGAATCCTATTTTCATTGGTGCCTAGGACAAGAGGCAATGGGCACAAACTGAAACACAAAAAGTTCCATCTGAACTGACAGAAGTACTTCTTTACTTCTTTACCACTGAAACAGGTTTCCCAGAGAGGTGGTGGAGTCTCCCTCTTTGGAGATCTTGTAAAGCTGTCTGAACATGGTCCTTGGCAACCTGCTCTGGCTGTCCTTGCTTGAGCTGGGGTTTGGACAAGATGGCCTCCAGAGATCCATTCTAACCTCAACCATTCTGTGATGGTTGAGAGATTCTGTGGTGACTGTGAAATACTCTGTTTCAGTACCATAGTAGAACCCTAATTTTATCTGTGGATCCAAGACTAACATTTCTTCGAATAGAAGGTGTTAGCAAAGAAGATGTGGTTAGAAAGTTCATGTGGGTGGAGAAAGCATTACTCTTTCTTTCCAAGATGTACATCTAAAGAAAATATGATGTTAATATAGGCTATGAAATTCCACGTTCATCATTAGTCAGATAATTTCCTAATTTCATTTATATTTGGTTTAAAGCCACATTGCAACTTAATGGGGGGTTGCTGATATTTTAAATCAGTCTTGTTCAGTTTGGCAAATACAGATTTTATAAACCTGCCTGTAAGTTACCATGCCTTTCTGATGAAGGCCCTTTAAATCTGATAGACTTATGTGGATGTGCCCCTTTTCAAATTCACTATTTGCCATCTGTGCCTCCTGTTAATTTTTCCTTCAATTTCCTTTTTAAAGATCAGATTCTTTAAATAATGTAAACTCATATTTAGCTTAGAGCATTTAATATTGATTCTGAAATTTTAATTAAATAATCTAATATTTAAAAAGTCAAACACAATACATGAGAAACCTATTATTTACCCTTGGCTTACAATAATACAGCTATATATTACAAAAACAAAATATGTAGTTAAAGACTTTAAAGCCTAAAATTTGTCTAGGTTTCTGGTGACCTGTTGGTGAGACTGAGGAATTTATGATATTTTCCTTCAAGCCTACACATATCATTTTCCTTCCCATGAAAGCCAGACGGAAGGGGAAAGGCTTCAGTGTTGCGTTTGCATATCTCTTCCTAATATAGGATGGAACACAGATCAGCCAGACTCAGAACTAGGAGGTGTTCCTACAACCCAGCCACCCTCTACCACTAAATACTCGCTAAAAAGACATCAAGTATTATTTTGCTTAGTTGAACAATGACAAAAATTAAGTTATATGTCCTGTTCTAGAAGAGGAAATCACAATACTGCGCAAAGTACCCAAACTCCCTGTAAGTGAACGGGAAGAGCTTCCTACATCATAATAGAATGTCAGGTATAAGACAAAGGATGCCAAATGAGACAGTAGGAAAAATTAAATCAACAGTAAAAAAATGTCATTCTTTAACTTTGCCGTCATTTCTAAGTCTTTCTTCAAACACAAAACCTCTAAATAAGTGAATTTCTGGACTGATTTAGAGTAAATTTTTAGACAAGGTGGGTACAATTTATTTACCCAAGTATGTCTTGTGCTATTTAAGGCTTTAAGGTACCCTGCTTCTAACCTCCCCACATAATAAAATAGATCTGCAACTTTTTTTACTGTATTTTTCAATTCCATGTGAGGATCACAGATACTCTAATGCTCATTTTCTTAGTTATTCTTTTCTGGATCTTTTAGAAGTGCAGTATCCAGGTTGTTCCAGACAACTGAAGGGGAAAATTCTGCTTTCAGGTAAACTCTGATGACATTTTCAGACATTTTGGCACATCAATGGTAAAAATTCCCACGCTTTATTTAAAAATAAATAAATTAACACATAATCTTCTTTCTCCATCTATCTCTCAAATTAACTTGATTAGGGGTTTTGTTGCGTTCAGAATTGGCAACTTAACAAAAAATTCTCAAAATATAAAACAAAATAAATTCAAATCAATAAGTACATCAAGAAAATACCATAAAGGGACAAAATTAACCTCCATTCTCAGTGACTGACATTTTATCACTTGTAGATTTCTACATTATACTTCTTCTTTACAAAATGTAATTACTGAAATCTACTTATGTAACCCATAAAAGTGATTTTTCTTAATCTCTTTTGGAGATTATAGGATCCATGGTTTATGTCAGGCTTTCCAACTTAAGGAATCATAGTTGCTATTACCACTTTATATGTAACTGAACTATTGCACACAAACTGAACTATTGCAAACAAAGGATCATTCTCAAACAACTGTTTTCTAGGTGAGATAGTTTAATGTGCAATAAAAAAAAAAAAAAAAAAAAAAATAAGCTGCAACTTAGAGACAAAGGAAAAAATATGTGAAAAATCACTTTGGAATATCTTGGTCACAGTTGGCTAAAGTCTGCCTATAGCCTACAGTGCGGAATAAAAATAAAAAATTAAAAAATAATAATTAAAAAAAAAAATCTAACTTCTTCCAAATTTGGTCAAATAGGAACTTATTCAATTGTGATTTCAGCAAAAGAGAAAAGTAAAGTCATTGCCTTCACCCTTTCTGTAGTAAAGTCATGGCAGTCCAGAGGAGGGCTAGGAAAATGGTGAAGAGACTAGAGAGGAAGACATATGAGGATTGTCTGAGGCCATTTGGCCTGTTCAGCCTGGAAAAGAGGAGGCTGAGGGGAGACCTCATCATGCTCTACAGCTTCCTCACGAGGAGTAGTGGAGGGGCAGGTGCCAATCTATTCTCTTTAGTGACCAGTGATAGGACCCGAGGGAATGGTGTCAAGCTGCGACAGGGTAGGTTCAGGCTGGATATCAGGAATAGGTTCTTCACTGAGAGGGTTGTAATGCACTGGAACAGGGCAGCCAGTCAAAATGTTAAAATACATTCTGAAAGAGAAGGTCACTTTACTCTCAGAAGGCCATTCCCAATCTGATTTTCAGTAATTTCAGTTAATTTTATCTAGTTATCAGTAATTAAAAGATAAAAAATGTCCTGCTTTTTTTCTCTTCATATTCGTCTAATAGACAGAATTTCAACCCAAGTCTTTAGTTTTGTGTTATTCATTTCTTCCTGACTGTGCCAATAATATTTTTTGGCATCTGACATTTTAATAGTAATATTGCTAGTGATCAGGCACTATACAGAATCAAAGTACTGGCACTATATTTTGTAATTTTCACAGAAACATTTGATTTGATTGACTCTAGAATGCTGATTAGAGGAGATAAGACTATGATGCTCTTGAGGATAAGTCACTTAACTTAGATTCATGACTGTTTAAGAAGAGCACACAGATTTTTTTTGTACAGGGAAAGGAATCTGGCTTGGCTGAAATGAACTGTGATGTCCGCCAAGACGCAGTCTTCAGACCACGTTTATTGAATTTATTTGTCAATGATTTATTCTTGATTGCATTAAATCTATTTTACAACTATATAGATGATGCAATGTTACAACATGGTTCTAATTCATTGGCCATGGTAGGGAAAGGTTTAGATAATTTATGGAGGAGACTTTAAAAAGAAAGCTTTTTTCTAACGAACAGTACTGCTATCTATTAATTTCTAAACTGACCCCAAACACTTATGCAGTCCTTAATCAGAGAAAAAAAAAAAAAAAAAAAAGACAACAACAACTACAAAAACAGGGAGAGGAGAGGAGAGGAGAGGAGAGGAGAGGAGAGGAGAGGAGAGGAGAGGAGAGGAGAGGAGAGGAGAGGAGAGGAGAGGAGAGGAGAGGAGAGGAGAGGAGAGGAGAGGAGAGGAGAGGAGAGGAGAGGAGAGGAGAGGAGAGGAGAGGAGAGGAGAGGAGAGGAGAGGAGAGGAGAGGAGAGGAGAGGGACGCTCCACTGAAATACATACCTAAGTCATGACTTGAGAGTTGGATCGACACAGTCTACGTACTCTTGAGCAATTTTCTGTTGAAATGCTATTAATTAGAAGCAGGTATCATTTTAAGAGGTAGGAACTGTGCTGAATGTATTGTATTTAAACAATAGTAGAAGCAAGAAAAAAAAGTGCAATGTGTTGTCAGATTAGAGGTTTAAATTTAGAAATAAGAAAAGTAGTTTCTAATATCAATAAAAAGCTATGTAGATTTTTATATATATATATTAATGCTATGGATAGATAAAATCCAATTTGCTTTTAGGCAAATTTGAAGTTTTGTAGCTTGACAGGATATAAGAGCAAATCACTGCAGCTTTTATATGAATAAGTCTACTTCCTCCAGAGTCTGGAACTATGCAAATGTATTTTATGTTTGGAGAGGCCCCTGGTTATATGAAAAAAAAAAAAATGTTTTGGTTTGGTTTGGTTTGTTTCTTTTGTTTTGTTTTGTTTTGTTTTTTATTTTTTATTTTTTATTTTTATTTATTTTAATTTAATATTCCTAGCATTGAAGGGAGAAATCATCATAGACTCGTTTACCCTACAGTAGTGTGACAGTCTGGGAAGGTGAATTAAATGTCTTAGCAGTAAGCATTTTGAACGGACATCCAAAGGTAACAAGAACTGAAATAAAATTTGGCAAATTTAGATGCAAGTTAATTTAATATTTAAAATTATTCAGAAGGTATAATTGAGAATAAATTTTGTAATGAAGTGGTAGGAATGGTTTGATTTCATACATCCTTCTGCTTAGAAGCATCACAGATATTTGGATATGGGTAGGACAAGTTTTTTGCTGTGAAAGTCATTTGAGATGCAATCTCAAGCATTGTACATTAATGAGGTTTTATTATCTCCTGTTCTGATATTTTCATTAATGAAAATATAAAGGTATTTATAAAATTCTGTAGAGAAGATGGTTTAGCCATTCATTTCATATTGGCATCTTCTGTTATATATACGATTTTAAGTTTCTATATTTTAATATAGACATTTTTAAAATATCTGAGTTTTCACACAGAGTGTATAGATCATATATGAGGGTATACAGTACAAGACATTTCTTCCTCAAGGCAGAAATATTTAGACGCCTCTCTTGTCTCTTGCCTTTATATTTTGAATCGGGGTTTGGGGAATTTTTATATTTTTGACCCATGGAGAGATCCCACAGGATAAACATCTATACCATGAAAACCTGGTTATGCTCAGATTCACTTTTTAAAAAGTAAACAGAATACCCTGAGTCATGAATGTGTGCATTGCTGACATCTAAAATCTGTGTAAGTACTCCAAATGTTAGAATATGCTAATACTAACAAGAAAGCTATATACATATGTTTTGAAAAATATTGAAATTCTGGGTGTTCATCCCATTTAACAGTAAGTACACAGTCATCCCATCATACTGCAGCTTCAGTAAGAAGAAACAAAAGTTTTAAGTCCAGATATCAGAGACATACTTCGATACCTGTCATCAAGTAATGTAATAAATGTTGAAAATATGTTTACATGGACCCATGAAACTAAGAAATGTTAAGACATGGTTAAATCTATTGGCACCAAGGCACAGCTCAGCAGGACTCTCATAGAACATCAGGGTCACTCTAGTATTGTTTCTTTGCCTTCTGTTCTGTGTCTTTGCCTTACCTTTACCTGTATTGTGTTCCTTCTGCTGCAACTGTCCTCACAAAATCCAGAGAATTTGGATTCCCCTTGGTGTGGTAGCTTATTGAGGTTAAGGAGTTGTTTCAATAGGAGAAGAATTTTTGTGACACTATAAACTAAAATAGCTGAATCCTGTTTAGTGAGGGTATTGCCAGCATTACTCTTTTCATTTATCTATTCTGTACTCACACACCTGTAAACAAGTTCCTTGTGTAACAAATGGAGAAAATAATTGGTGTATGCTGTTTCAAAGTCAGGAGTCAGGAGTCATTCTTGAGAGAAGAGTGAGAAGTCTTGATACTGACTAGTGCACAAGGAAAATCATGGAGGTGAAGAGGGTTCCTCTATTCCTGTATATCATTGTTTTAACATAGAACAGAGAGAAACAGAAGACTTAACTGTGGAGCCAACAATCCATGATGGCTTCTGGAGCAGAGGCAGAGGTAGTCCCCATTGTCTTATGCTTGGCAGTTCAGGTCCCTTAGCAAAGTTCCAAATGTGCCAACTGAACATGACAAGGGGCAGTTGGAGCTGAGTTATTCCTCTTTAATTATCAGCTGTACTAGAGATTCTGAGAAATACAGGTTGGAAAAACTGCTCTTCTTAACAGTTACATTTTCTGATCTGCAGATCTTTTCAAAGACTTAATGACACTGTAAAATTTCTAATTTGAAAACAGCAGCATCAATTATGTTTTCAATTTTGCTTTGATAGTATTGCTTTCTGTAATATCGTGTCTTTCTGAAATGTGATGAAAAAGGAATTAGCCATGTGTTTGCTACATTCTAAACCTTTCTTTTTATCTAAGAATGATGTGGTTTCTTTAATTTCTTTAAATGCTTGTTGACATTCTTGTTAGCTTTTCCAGTCACATTGAAGATCTTCAGAAAGGATCAGTTTACCCTTGAGTGGTAATGGAGATAATGGTACAGAGAGTGTTTAGCCATTCCATGTTTTGGAAACTATTATTACCAAAGGTAAGCAGGAACAGAAAAAAAGTCCATCTTAAACTGTGGATGACTTCTTACCCTCTCACCTCACCTAAATTTCTATGACAAATCCATCTTGCACATGTTGAATTTTTGTCTAGTGTAGTTAAATTTTTGCACATGTAGGAGATCAAGCAGTTTGAAGCTGTGAATTTTTCAGACTATTTCAACCCAAATGAAGGATTTTAAAAAACAATCAGAGGTGAAAATGCCATGAGCAGGTCAGTTACAGATCTATTTCAACACCTCTCAGGAAGACTAATTCTTCTGTTCAGTTTATACCTTAATTTATGTTTTCTGCAATGAATCACTGGGATAACCCTAACATTTGCATTCCATGACTTTTGAATGTTTAAAATAGAAACCTTCATGTTGAATTGACAAATGGTTTGTATTAATATAAAATTAGATTTAGGAAAATCATTTAATCTATAAATGACATCTGGTATTTACAGCTTTAGAGTCTGATGAAGATAGATGCACTAGCTTACATGTTTATAATATTTTGTAAATTTGCAAATGCATATTTAAATTGATTGTATCCCTCTCCCATCCTTCAAATGTCACTGGTCCTCTAAGGACCTAGTCTAAAGCTCGCTTTCATTAATGGAAAGACTTACAGGCTGAATGAGTAGCCTAAAATTAAACATAGTCTAGCCCTGTTCCTTAGTCCTTTCCACGGTTAAAATGGTGTGTTCCTCAGCAGGGTTTTGTGGTTTTGGTTGGTACCAGCTAGCCTTCATCTGGTTAATTCCTGGGTATAGTTTAGGAGTAAGTACAAGCCAGACAAAATCTCCAGAAGACTCTTTGAGTATCCTGTTTTTTAGGGTGAAAGAGTCTAGTTGTATGAGTGGAAGCCATCCTTAGTCAATAGATCTTGGTGTCTCCTCCTCCTTAGTAGCCACAATGAAGTCCAAATCAGGAAATTTTGGGGAATTGGGACTTCATATATTCTTACAGCCTTGCACTGCATAGATTTCCTCACTTACAGCTGTGTTTTGATAGTAACATTCAGGAACTTTCTGAGAATTTCTTGTTTTGGTGAGAAAAACAAAATTCTTCATGGGAATGTCTTTTCCAGTGCCAAGAATTCCTAGTTGCAAAACAAGGAATTCCAAGCAAGCAAAATCTGCAGAGCCAGAAAGTGTGTGTGTTTGGGAAAAGAAGAATGTATTTTATCTTGCCTATAATGCTGTTGCACTATATAGTTCTCTAGTGATTTTGTAAGGTTTATGGATAGTCTTGGCCTCTGAAATCATAACGTGTCCAGACATTGTGGCTTCTCAGCTCCTTTGCCAAGGCAAAGTAAGTCATAAAAATATAAACATTAAGACTCCAAGTATTCAGGGAACTTCCTCAGGTTGGTCTATCTTATTTATTTATTTATTTATTTATTTATTTATTTATTTATTATCTATCCCAATTGAAGAAACTAAAGGAAAACAAGTTTTCTAAATATATATTTTAGAACAAAATATATATTTTTAGCAGCCATAGAAAAATATGGAAAAAAAAATAAACCATGTGAGTGAATAATCTCTATAAAGCATATAAGAAATGCTATAGGATTTTTTTTCCTTTAGTTTGTGTCTTTATTCAATGGTTCTATTTGAGTTTGGTTTTTCACCTTGTTTTTCTCCACAATTTATTTAAAATACTTTTCTGTTTTTTTCTAATATCAATTTGTTCTTTTGGGTGTTGAAGCCAGTTATGGCTTTGTTGAACTTCCATTCACACAGCTTTGAAATTAATTGAAAATGGACTAGAAAATCATCTGTTGCTGACTAATACCTGGTTGTTTATTTATACACATAAAGTGGATATAATGTATAGATGTTTATATCTGAACACTGTGTGACATGATCTTTTGGGCTCACTTTTCTGCTATCTCTGACCTTGCCTGTACAAATCATGCTTCACGTCTGTTGTGAATATTCATAGGAAAAAATAAGTTTCTTGGGTAAAATAATATCAGTTTAATGCAGCATAGTTGTCTCATTTAAATACCTCATAATGAAGCAAGAGGAAAATAAAGCTGTGTCTGTAAGCTATTAATCAGAGATCACCTTATATGCAATATACAAAAACTGTAATGCAATATATTTTGCAATATATATGGCAATATGTTTGCCATAGTTAAAAGATTTTAAGTTCTTTACATAATTCTGTATAAATGCCTAAAGCAGAAGATATATAAAATGTTTGCATATCACTGTTGACAAAAGGAATCTTGAAAATGTTACATAACTTTTCAAAGATCAAAAAGGACACCTGAAATCATCTTTGTAACAATCAATTAATGATATCTAAAAGAATATTCACAAAAGAAAGCAGCATAGAATGGAAATAAAATAGAGATAATACACCCAAAATTGTAAAATTGTTTTAAGAAGTGCCTTTCTCATTACATCTGAATGCGATTTTCCAGATAGAGGCATTGTAATATGACCCTGTGTGCTTTTCTGTGTGTACAATAAAGCAAGCAAAATTAATCCCTTCCCCTGATGACCTCTAGAAATGAAAACCCATTATAGTAATAATATTTGTACTTAGGTCTTGATGTTTTTGTGCAGAATCTGAATGCCATGAAATGATTGTATACAGTGGCTGATGAGGACACATGTACAGATAATTACATAAATAATCCTCTTTATGTAGGTGCAAGGTGACTTTTTAGATCTGGTGTGGAAACTAGTCAAAGCCTAATAAAACTTGTAATCATTTTCTTTACTGCTAAGGCCTGAATCTTATTATGTTGAAAGGTCTATTAGGAATGTTTCCGTTTTTAACATGGAATGTATGTAACTAGATCTTGTGCACAATTTTCCTGTTTGTAAAACTTGAATTAATCATTGAAATTTCTGCCTAAGTTACTGGTCTTGATGTTTGCCAAGGCATATATGGTATCAAATGCTATAGTACGTCTTTGTTACCAGTCTGTGGTTTGGTTGCGAGCCCCACTTAAAGGGTAAAAGATATTCTAAAAAACAACATTATTTAGCTTGGAACAGGAATCAATACTGCATATGATATGGTAATGAAACTCAGACTTTGTAACATATTGATGGACACTGAGAAAGTGTGTGTGGTGAGAGGAGTGGGTGTATTTGTGTGCATGTTGGAGGGATCACAATAGTATTAATAGCATATAAAGGAGGTTTCTGACATTTGGTAAACACATGAGTGTGACATGGAGCACGATAGGAGCTACAGTTCAGAAACAACAATACATACATTGGTTACTCCGGAACTCTATTAAATAATTGTGAGCTTTCTTTTGTTAGCATTTGCATTTTCACAGGATGTAGTAGCAAAGTATTAGCTTTGTGGAAGCTAATTGTAGAATGCTAGAAAGACACACCCATACTGTTGTACTCTTTCACCTTATTCTTAATACTTGTTTATCTTTCTGATGCGGGCACATGTCCAAGATGGTTCAATTTTGCACAAACAGTCTGGCTGTCTATTTGTGTAAGTGGTAATAAATTCCCATTGATCAGGGCTTGGTAGAAATGTGAACACACTCCATGCTCCCAGCAGACTCCCACTCACCATAAAAGCCCACTGGAATGTTTCAGAATGGTTGGCATTACTGTGTGTTACTTCCCAGTACCAGTACCAGATGGCCTATTGATTTTGATCCCTTTATTTAAATAAAATAAATGATTTACTATTTAAAATAATGAATAATTATAAAAAAAAAAAAAAGGCAAAAAAGGCCACCTGGTATATAAAACAAACAAACAAACCATTCTCTCTCTTATTAGAGTGTTCATCATCTTCAGAAAGTCCTGAATTATTGCACATTGCAATTTTTTATTTAAAATATATACATGTATATATATATATATATACACTGTGTTGTATATATTTCTGCTATACTTCTGCTAAGGAATAAAACTGTAATTTATTAATTGCATTCAATTTTAGATTAAGATTAAGGGGATTTCTTTTAAGCAAAGTCTGTATAGGTGTTTTGAAGAGGCTGACCTAAGAAGGATACAGATACATGTGAGACTTATCAGTCTTTCATAACTGTACTTCTCAGTGTCTGTAAAGCAGCACTAGCAGAGGAGGTGTGGAGAGGTCTCCTTCTGATGGTGATTTCCATACAAGTGCCAGCAGGCTGCTAAAAAGAGAAATCATGAAAGTAAAAACATGAAATAAGAGGCAATATGTGCTAGCTTCTGCAGACACAATATTCTATAATTAGTAAATACTTAAATCAGATGCTTAAATCCCTACTATGACGAAATAAAAGTCAAGACTCATCAGTTTGAAGTAAAGATTACCAATGAAGAGGGCATGGTTGGGGTTTGTGTGCATGTGTGCATGCATGTGTGTGTGTTTTTCTCAAGAGCCTGGGAGGCTGGAACTCAGCCACATATTCAAGCATTCCATATGTCAGGGAGGTTCTTTCTTCTCTACAATTGTAGCTTATTATGTAAAGGCATTTTCAATATTTTCAT
This sequence comes from Aythya marila, assembly GCF_965140915.1. Taxonomy (NCBI): domain Eukaryota; kingdom Metazoa; phylum Chordata; class Aves; order Anseriformes; family Anatidae; genus Aythya; species Aythya marila. The sequence goes on from NC_139043.1 coordinate 125,549,655, forward strand.
ACAGACTATGTCCCACCCCTTTGTTTGGGTGCCATTTTCCTACTTTTGATGCTTCAGGACCCTTTCTGATGTTTCCTCTGCCCACTTAGAAGCTTCACATGCACCACCTGATTCTTGCTCTGGCAGGGCAGTGGGTGATGAAACCTAGAGAGGGGATACAGCTCCTTTGGTGGGCTGGGAATATGTTGCACTACTTGTCCTTGGGCGTTGTCCTTCTGGAGCTCTACCACCCTGAGGATCTCTTTGGAAATTCTAGTACAATTCTATAAAAATAATTCAGCTATCTCTTCTACATAAAAATGTTTTTTGTTTGCTCATTTGCTTGTTTGTTTGTTTGTTTCAAGAATGGCATTTCATGCACAACCTTCTAAATGAACACTTGTATTCAAACAACTTGGCAATTATGCAAAACAATTCTGCCTGTTACAGTACACATTCAGTGCAGAAAATTGCTCTGTTAGTCGGACTGCTGTTCCCGTCACAATGAAACATACGTCTGCTTACAGCTAAAAGTCCAAGGGCCTGATTTACTAAAAATTAGTGATCCATCAGATTGATGGGCAATCTGCACTCTTGGTGCCTTGAAATTTCTTGCATCAGTCACCAGATCATGATTTACTAATAGGTTTTCAGGGCTTGCAAAATAGCACAACTCTAACCACATATTAATATTTAATCTGGCATTTTAAGTGCACCTAACAAAAGACCCCAGAGCTGCTGACAGGACCCTAAATTGTGAATTTCTTAGAAAGGAATTGAGTATTTCCATAGCGGTTTCATGTGGAAATCTGAAATAAAAAGAAATACATGAGTTAAGTCCTGATCATGCACTTACAAGGCTATATTTTCTTGAAAAACTGTTTGTAGGTTGTTGGTTGTTTTTGTTTGTTTTTGTTGTTGTTGTTTATTTGCTTGTTTGTTTCATAGTCTGGATTCATTAACATAAACCAAAGCTTCCTTTCCAGTGCCCATAGCTCATGATGGCAGAGAAATTTTAAAATTCATTTCTATATTTTATGCAATTAAACAGTCTATTCTTTAAAACTTCATCCATTTGACAACTCTAGAAAGATGGCAAATGAGGGTAAAAACAACATATAAATCACAAAGACCTCTTTATTGCCATGAAATTTAGTAATTGAATCTGTACAGACTTAGTAAATTGGGTCCTCTGTGTTTTGTGTAGCATTTTTAAGTAACCAAGATAGGCAAGAAGCTGAATTACTTATTGATAGTGTTTCTACAGTTTCATGGCTTAAACAGAGCAATAGAGTAAGTTAATAAGCAAATTCTCCTGCTCCTGTCAGATGAATATTCTAATTTTACAAAATTTATGTAGTGCATGTCTAGAAAAGGGTTTGTTTCTTCCATTTTCATCTGCCATAATTTATGAAAGATGTTCCCAACACCACCTGTAATAACAAATGTTTATTAGTGTGCAAATGAGGGTTATAAATGATGTTGCTTATCTATGTAACAAAACACAAAATACAACTTATTAGCAAAAGACAAATTGCTCAGCAAGTTTCAATGAGCTGCTATGTTTGTCATGAGGAAAAACAACAACAACAACAACAACAACAACAACAAACTTTTATTTGCACAGATCAATGCTTTTATAATCCATTTAAAATAATATACTTGCCACTAGGTGGCTATTTCTGATCAGATCATTATACCATTTTAATTACATTTTTAATATCCTGGCTGCATAAACAAAGATAAATTACAAGCCTTGCACAATCTGGCTGCTAGCTCAGGCACAGTCCGTAATAATATCAGCTTTTGTTTGTGCCTCCTCTAATTAGATTCTGAAATCTCAGCTTTATCAATCAATAATTTTAATTTCAGAATTGCCTTTTGATCTCACATTTCATGTTTGTTTGCAGAAAATGATCAGTAGTACAAAGCTGATAATTTATGCAGAAACAATCTCTCAGCAGAGTTACAAACGCATTCCTAGCCATCAACACCATGCGGCAGACTAAGCTTGACACAGGTCTAATTAGCATGCAGATATGTGTCGCCTCATTGGCAATTCAAATTGCTTTTTTATAATGTACCTCAAATTGTGCTACTCAAACATTGTATTTGATTTCCAAAGCCCCCTGGGCATCCCATAATGTCTCCCTTCATCCTGGCTACGAAGCATTTATTGAACAGTCTGCTTCGACTTGGGCTCTCTTTTCAAATGCACCCGAACATTGTAATCATGGGACCAGCTTTTCCTCCTGTTCAGACAGCAACTTGTTCCTCTGCAGAGCACCGTGTGCCACATCCCTGGGTTTAGCGATGATATGTTACCTTGCGGGCTCCTGCTCCCACGGTGGCTGCTCTGTTGAGGGCTTCGCTCCTGTGCCACTCATATAAAAAGGGGGAGGATGTCTACAGAGCGCACATTAATATGCGACACATAACCACATCTCTGAATGCCAGCCTTCCATTCTTCATTAAACAAAATGGCTGGATTGCGGGGATTGTTTTCCCCTCCACACACGCGCGCGCGCGCGCACACACACTAGGCACGCTAGCACAGACCCACACACCCCCTTACACATTCAGCTTTATCCCTTGCTCTCCCACATGCACACGCACATGCTTTTCCTCTTACACACAAGCACATGCACACACACGTCCTTCCTGGCTGCTGTAGCGCATCCCTGTCGGCGGGGCGAGTTATGCTCTAAAAGTTGTCTGCGGCATGCATGACATGCAAGGAGATTCCTACCAACGTCAGGGCCCTTTTTTGCCATGCAGCAACAAGTGGCAGAATCAATGGTGTACAGTTATTCAGCAGTGTAATTCATTTCACTGGCTTTGGCTTGTAGCCAGATCCGCCATCTGTCTCTTGCTCTCTCTCTCTCTCTCTCGCTTGAATTTGTTCTACATTTCGTAATGTTACGTGCTTGCCATCCTTATTCTATGTCAGAGGTGCAGCACAAGTCTCACCCCTGTTCCAGCGTGGAGTTCTCCGAGTTCGGTGCCACTTTGGATATTCCACTTCAGTGCCATGGCAAGAAAAGGGTAAGCAGAAAGGAGGAGAGGGGTAGCTGCAAAGAGAACGGTGCTCTTGTATCCAAAAGTCGGAGCATCGGCTTTTTATTTAAAGCATTGATATGGATCTGTCTCACATGGGAACTTTTCCTGCTTCATTAGAGTATCTTCATTTGCTTTATTGGATGCCGGCACTGAACACCACTGCACAGCTTCGTGGAATGCCTGCTGTTGGATGCTTGCAGATCCCTGCCACCAAGCAACCTCCTGCATTGGAAATCGTGTGACTACTCCAGGATCTTATGCGTGCTTGCTGTTTGAAGCTGCAGAAAAGTGAATAATCAATTAAGTATTGATTTCTTGTAAGATTTGGTAAATTTCAAAGGCAAGACAAAGAGGATGGCTTAAGGAAAGCACTGCAGGGACTTGGCGTAAATTAGACAACTAACAGCAGTGCAGAATAAAATAACACCTCAACTGAATATTTCCTTGGAAGAATTAGCACTAGCTATTGGAAGACGATGGTGGATTTAATCAAGACAGCAGGCACGCTTGAGTTTTAACCGTGAACCTGAAAGAGGAGCTAATTATAACCACCTATTTATATGGAGCTAATTTGACTGAATGGATGCAAATGTGCTTTATTTATGGATGAAGAAGCAAGCCTCACAACATTGACTTTGGGATCATCGCATATGCTAAGCTTTACAGCTTCTCTAAAAGTCAAGCCTACAGTACATTTTATTTACTGAGAAGGTATTTATATGTAAGCATAAGCTAGCTATACAAAAGATTCGTCAGAACAATGTACTGTAGCATTGAGGATCTAATTATAATTTTGCAGCATTTTGTGTTTTCTCTAATTCGGTGCTTTTCAACCCTTGCTTGTGATGGGCTATAAATGGGACAATAAATGTATGCTTTAACCTATTATGATTTTCATTGTGTAGTTTATTAATCGTACTGTAGTTTTCTTAACGTGTTTCTGAATTATTCAGCAGTAATTTATAATGAAAGAAGCAGAACTGGTGGGGTGGTTTTGAATTCATTTATAATCTTCTTACATATCTAAATGTTCAGGTTCTACCAGCAGATGAGCTCTATAATTACTAAAGAATGTTGAAATTTTTCAGATAAATGGGGCACAGACTTTACAATGGGCACAATATTGTATAATCAGTAAAAAGAGGATTGTTATGTTTTGACTCTGTGGAGACTGGTCTTGGTCAGTTAACTCCTTCTCTGCTGATAATGGTAAGCAAATGTACCTTATACGAGAAAATGGGGGGAGTATGTAATGTATTGCTTTGATGTTTTGTTAGTCTGAGACCTTAGCATATATTTTTAAAATTTATTTCCATTTCTGTTACTTTTCTTTTCCCAATTTGCTTCTTTGTTTTTTGTCTCTCCTTTTTTTTTTTTTTTTTTTTTTTTTTTTTTTTTTTTTTCCTCCTGTCTTGCAATCTACATTCCCTGAGCAACCACAGGAACCAAGTTACATTAAGCTTCAACACAAAGACGATGTAAGAATAATGAATCCTCATTTGCATCGACATTTGTATTCAGATTTGCCAGGCTATAAACTTGGCAGATCAAGCGGAATATTAAGTAGAGGCTTCCATGGTAAATTGCGACTCTTGCAATTGCTGAGTCGTTTTTCCTATTTGTGTGTGCATGTGCATGTGTGCGTGTGTGTGTGCGCATGTGTGTGTGTGTATGTGCATATCTGTAGTGGCAGGTAAAGTCTCACAACTACCTGTTTTCTGAGAAGCACATTGGCCTTCTTTCTCTTGTTGTATATGATGCCATTTTGAAGTAAAATGAAACAGGAATACACCAGCAGAAAGCATTTTAGCTGAAGACATAGTGAAATGTAACTAAAATATTAACTCCTGTGGCTAAAGAACATGAGAATGAATTCTTTATGCAAGCAGATAAGCACTACTGTTAGAGCAAATAGATCATCTGCTTCAACTGGAGTTTTGGTTTCATTGCAAATAGAGTCCAACACGCAACCTGTTAAATAGCACTAAGCCTACCTGCTGCCTGCCATGAAGTCCTATTTTATTTGTGATTAAGTTAATGTCTGTATGCATGTTTCATTTTAAAATATTGCACCTTGTACATGTGCTCTCCACTTTGGTTTGTTGGACTGTCTCCAGAGTTAGAGTAGTATCTAGACATTGTATGTTGAACATTGAATCTTTTCTTTCACTGACATTGGTTGAATAAGAGATTATCCTAGCTGTACATTTCCCCAGAAATTCTTCTCTCCTCTCTTGGATGAACCATTTTCAGAATGAGCAACAGCAAAACTGAAAGATTTACCTCCCTTTTAACTTTGTACTATTTAAAATAATTTATACTTGAATTTGGGAACTCCCTTTTATTCTTAACATGGTTTATATTATTTCAGAAGCAGAGAAAAGTGCTCAGTCTACAGGTGCTAAAAATGTTCCAAGAATCATGTTTGCTACTCATAGATTTTAAAGTAGTTGTCTCCGGAGTCCAGTCAAAGTTTTCTGGGGAGAACTTGAGTGTGACACTGAATTAGGAGATGCAGGAAATGATCAGGTATGCAGGAAATGCTTCCAGTGCCTTCTTTTATACATAACCCCTCTTTACCACACATGGAAATGTACTTATCAGATGGAATTCCAGTACAATATATAGCATGCATTTTTCATAACTACTGATAATTGATAATCTATGCTAAAGAGCAACTACAGTAGAGGAAACCCCTTTTTTGTTTGTTCGGTTTGGTTTGGTTTGGTTTGGTTTGTTTGTTGGCAGTTCTTCTTGAGGGGCTGAATGTAAAAACTTTATGGCAGGTCATTTAACATAATCCATTGAAAAACAAGTGCAAAGTGCTAAACCTGTTGTAAATATTATACTATATAAGTATCATCTATAATTTCAGCTGGAAAAGTCATTTCAGCTTTGTTTTCTGACTTTAATACAGTTTGGATTTGTTTTGCATTTGTTTTTACACAGTAATAGGATAATGGATCATGCAAGGAATGATCAGTTGAAATCTAGAATTCACAAACTTCAGAAAATGGTGTGCTGTTCAGTAGAAAGGCAGCCATGTATCAGTATTTGTTGGCTTTTCTTGAGAAGCCTTAGAACATGATTCCTTTACTCCAGGGGAAAAACATGGAATAAGATGTCTCCTTCCTTTGAAAAAATGTTCTGGACTATGTTTCCACAATGATGCTTAATGTAGAAAGGAAAGTTAAAACATTCATGATATATTACTATACTTCATTCGTATCACCTTGAAGTATTAATATCATTTTTTTTTATTTGGATTAGTATTTGTACCTGCCATGAATTCCTTTAGAAATTTATCCCAGAACAGTGAACAAAGTGGTTCTTTTCTGAGAAGGGAGAAATAATATCTCATTGACTTTCTGAAAAGAAAATCTAGTGAAAAAGAAGCCTAGACATTTAAATTTCAGATCCATAGAGAATAACAGATTAATAAACTTTGAAGTTTTTTCTGAGCATACATTTACAACAGTTATTCAGCAAAGTGCATTCTTTAAATATATATATATATAACCTAATGTTTTTTCCTATTTAAAATTCTCCATCTTGATACTTATAACCATAGAAAGACTATGAATTTGATGAAGAAAGGAGAGATGAAGGAAAAATGTTATTAGCTCTAAATACATTCATCATATTCACTGATAAAAAGACAAAAACAGCTGGCAAAAAAATTGAGGTTTTGTAGAATCAATTCCAACCTGTTCCATGGCCTTCCATTTGTACTGAGATGTTGAATAAAATACTGGAGTTCTGTTTGTAATGAAAGTGTTCTGTGAGATGGGTATTCACCATAGCTGGACAGGGTACAACACAGTCTGGGCACAGTATACAGCTGCTTTAGAAGCGTGGAGCTCAAGGCCTGTTACAGCATTACAGCATTTACAGCATTGTGTTGCTATAAATAAATAAATAAATAAATTCCAACAGTGCAGAGCTCTCTATATGTACTAAAGCTCAGACATGATCATTTTGAATAATTATTTTTCTGACCAAAGATTATTTGGTGTAACTTACTGTTGTGATGAGTATCACTCAAAGGTTTTGTTACATGTTGAAACCTTAGCTGTCTTTCTGTCACCAGTATGGTCATCATACTGAGTTGAAGGAATGTAACATCCTAATTTTTCCTGTTTCCTGTTTTTCTCATTACTTTGTGCATCTAATGGCAGTTTGGATTTAGACAATTTAACTGTTTCTATTATATAGACAATAAACCATTTCCCGTTCATGTTTTGTAGACATAAAGGAGACAGAAGAGATTTTCAAAAGAAGTAAATGGGCAAATATGCAATGCAGGGAGAAAAGAATTAGTCTTCAGAGTGGTTTTTCCACTGGCTTTTTAGAATTGATAATTTTTGAATCTCTTCTTTACAATGTGAAACTTGTGTTTCTCCTGCTCTGTGTTTTTTTTTCTGTGGTCTATCTTTTGAGGCACTGTATTGGTAATCTCCAATTACATGCTGCAGTTTTTTCCAACTAATTGAAAATTTTTCTGGGAATGTATAATCCACTGTAATGTGTTATTTGCCATAGTTTGGCCAACCAAGCAAAAAGCTTATCTTTCCTCAACAAAATAAATACATGTATGCTTTCAATACTAAGAATTGTTACATGACAAAGCTTTTAATTTAATTGCTAGAATGAGTTAGAAGGTGGTTACTGCACTATTTTCAATTTCAAGGAGTCCTTTGATTCCTAAAGACAAATTTGTACTGACTATAAATATAATTAGATAATGAATAAACTAGATATGCACAAAGTTCCCTCAGACCTGTGATATCTTTCTGTGGTTTGTTGCTTATTGCATCTTTATGCTTCATTCCTGTAATTTGTGTTTGTATAGTATCTAGGGTAGTAAGACTCCAATTCTGATCAGTGTCATAACATAAATAATAATAGAAGTGCAATGTTTTAGAGAATATACATGATTTCCAGCATGGTTGTTTATTTGCATAATTAACACTGTCTCTTTTAATTAAGAGGTTACTGCTTTTGGTAAAATCCTGTGGTCATTAATTTTGCTTAGATTTTCACTGGGAATTTTGCTTAATGAGAAATGAAAGGTCAGCTTTCTGAAAGCCATGCCCGCCCATGTTTCATTATTGTCACAGTGAATCACAGAGAGAGCAACATGGAACTCGCCTTACTCTGCATCAAACTTGTCCATCTCTGGCACTAAATTCAGCACTGCAGTAACAAAACTCAGCAACTGAGCTCAGGGAAAGATTGGAGAAGGGAAAATTTATTTTCTGAATTTTAGTTTAGTATAGTACAGAAATGAGAGTTTCAGAGTGAAGTTTCAGAACGAATACTGGATGCAGACAAAACACATGCAAGGCGATGGGAAATAATATTTTTACTGTTAACCCAATGTCCATAGTTAAAAGAAAGAACAAGCAGCAGGACACAAATTCCAGTCATTGCAACTTGCAATGTATAACTACCAGTTTCTCCTGGATCCATAATTTATGTTGGGACCTGCAATGAATCATGCCACACAGAAGTGGTCCTAGGCTGCAGAAGATAAATCTAATGACACATCAGCCATTACTAATTTAGGGCTGCCTGTTTCTGCTCTCAGAAGTATAAATGGGAGATTTTCTGTGGACTACACTTGAAACTGTATTTGGCCTTATTCAGAAAACACCTAAGTTACTTGTGCTATACTATGCCATGTCATCAACACTGAACAGGAGATGGCATTTTAAATAGCTGAAATATTCTGAAATATGGCACCATATGTAATGTCCACTCATCCTACTCGAAGCATTTTCATGTTAATACTTAACATAGTAATTTATCACAGTAGTTAAGAGAAGTGCTTGATTTTTCTTTTCAGTAAAATTAAGTTTTTGCATAATGAATTTTCTATAAGAGACATTTTCTCAAAAGCAGTTTTGACTTTTCAAAGCATTGTAGCCCCCCTTGTAAAGTATAAATAAAATGCTGCAAAAGAGAGCTTTAAAAAGGGACCAGCTGTGAAATTTGTTCTCATCTTGCATTTCTTAAATTTAGGTTAACTTTTCACAAGCGGTCAAAAAGTTCATTTAGGTTAACTGCTGACAAGTGCATTTGTATCCCAACCAACCAGAAAATTTCCCCCTGAGGTTTCCTGCAGCCAAAACGAGCCTGATGAATCTAGGAATCTGTAAAACCCTGTGGATGAACTGACATCTCATGGGTATCTTTCAGAATATTCTTGACAATTAGCAAGCCCAGTATTAAAAAACAAAACAAAACAAAACAAAACTAGAGAGGTAGTCTATGCATGTGTGATGTCATCATATGAGAGGTGCTGGCACTACTACCAGAAAGGAACTTATCCTACAGATCCATTTAGACAAAATAAGTAGAAAGTGACATCACTCTTCCAGAAAATTGTTAGCAAAACACAAGAGTATATAAAGTTTTATTGTACAGGAAGATTGCACTGTTTAAGCAATGAAGTTATCTTATAAAATAAAAAGTCAAAGTGGTTTCTACAGTCAACTACTGAACTTTTTATTCTCTGTTTTCACAACTTTTAAACATTTTCTAATTATTTTGTATTACACTTCCAGCAATATTGTGTATGATCTCTAAGCTCCTGCCATCAAATTGCTTTATGTTTCTTACACATACTATTTGAAGAGTGCTTCTGCTCATATTTAATGACTTAGTATCTGGATGACCTGCCAAAAGTGTTGCAGCAGGATCAAAGTTAAAAACAGAAGGAAGTTACAACTGTCTTGACAATTTTCAGTGAGATCAAGTTAGGGGAGAAATTTGCCTTTTCAATAAAAATGGAAGACTGTGGAAAAAAAAAAAAAAATAACAACAAATCCTAGCATTCTTTGGGAGTTTCTAAAAAGTCATTCATTAGTTTTGTCTCAGTTATGGTTTCCAGTATTTTTCTCAGCCCTTTTATTTTTTTTTTTTCCAGTTGAATCAAGGTTCTGGTGTTCATTATTGCTTCTGTTTGCTTTCCAATTTATACTTTAATCTAAGGGCATTTCTACAATGAGACACTTCTGAATATTTACTCTTGTAAAGCATAGAACATCGGAAGTATATTGAGGTCCTTTGACTTTTGCACCAGACAGGTTTAGCTCAAAATACTTTGTTATTTTTTGAAGAATAAATTAGCATGATAAGTATCATTAAAAATGCAATACAAGGGCAGTGATTCTTAAGCTTTGTTTTCACTGGCTTTTCTCATTAAAATAAATAAATAAATAAACTATTATTATTATTATTAATTTATTAATTTATTATTATTATTTTTTTAAAGCTAAATCCAAGACTTTGGGGCTGGCCAGAGATTTGGGAATTTTTCAGATTAGGGATGCCCATTTCAGAAGGACATGATTGACAGCACTCTGTCCCAGCTGTGAAAATAACAATGTTTCCAATCTTTATTTTACCTTACAAAAATATTAACTTAAATCAATGGTACATTTTAGATGGGAAGTTTTATTTAAAAAGAAAATATCGTTCCTGCTGAGATTATCTAATACAAAGAAATCCTACCTGTTTTTAGTGTTCATTTTACAGTATGTATGTATTCTTGCATAACTATAATGAACATTTTTATTACCCAGGCTGTCAATATGACAGGAAATAAAATGCAGTGAGACATAGTAGAGAGAGTTCTTGCTTCTGCCCTTGAAAGGCCAATACTGGACAGAGCTGACTTGTAACAGCATTATAGCCAATACAAAAAGGGAGGAGTTCCTTCCATTCAAAAGAAAAATACTATATTTTCTTATCATCAAATAATTTAGAAAAGAAACCACAGGAGGGAATCCTGAAAGTTTACATGAAACAGAAAGGTCAAAAACCAATTTCTGACTTGTTGAAGACATCCTCCTGATTCTTTCAAATGCATTTTTTTTATTTTATTTTTTTTTCAGTAATATTCTTGGTCAGTCAGGAAGCTTATTAGACAGTCAGACTTCTGAATTTAACTTTTCTAAAACATTTGACTGTGTTGGCTTCTTATTTGCACCTCTATTCAGTTTAAGGCTTCATTTGTAAAGCTGTATTTGGTTTCTATTTGGTGATCTCTCTCTATACTTGTCATTACATTTGTCATCCAGACCAAGACTATTTACTGTGGTAGCCTCTCATCTCTATAACTCATAACTTCCAAACATGCCTAACTCTGTAGATCTTCAAAACACGGTGGAGAACCCTGTGTAACATTCAGATTTTATTCCAGAATATGTTGGCTAATGGAAAAAGTGCAAAATAACTTCCTCAGTTGAGGAACTTTTTTTGAATGGGTGACTGTACTGTGTACTTAATAATATACTCTGTAGAACTGCTTATAATTGCTAAGCTAAGGAAATATTTCTAAATAATGCAGATCTTTGTTCATAAAAATTACATAGTTGGAGAGCGAAGTAAGAAAAAGGGAACCCCCTCAGTTACAGTCCTGATCCTTCAGTTTACAAAAAATGAGAAAATTAATATACATATATACTTGTATATTTAGTCAACTGTCAAACAGGTAAAATCTCCTGGGAATTTTTTTTCTGTATCTTAACAATTCTAGCAACTAGGTTTCTCTCTGTTACCTATATAGAAATGTGGTAGCCTAACACAGTAGTCAGGGCTAGAGTAATGTTCAGTGCTGAACAAGGCTCAGTTCTGGAAAACAGCATGCATATTAGAAGCAACCTTCTTTTTATCTGGACCTGACTGAATCATCAAATTATTTTCCTTACTTGAATCTTACTTTTCTGTCATCCATTTTCATCTTGAAGCAGATACATCCCATTCACGAAGGGTTAAAAATATCTGACTACAGCTCCTACATTCAATTTTCTTTAAATTAAATATTTAGAAATCTGACCTTATTTATAATCCCTACCTCACTACCTACCTGGTACTTACCCCTTGACAATAAAGCTTCTTGTATTCTTATTCTGGTCTTACTAGAAATAAGTTTATAAGAGTCATTATGTCGTTAGTTCCTTAGAAATGTTCTACATATTGTACAGAAGTTGCTGTAGTATTGATTGCAAATGACCTCTTGAAATTTGGAGAGGGAAAAAAAAAATCACCTTACACACAACCCACTCTTTCCAAGGGAAAAGGGAGAGGAGAGGAGAGGAGAGGAGAGGAGAGGAGAGGAGAGGAGAGGAGAGGAGAGGAGAGGAGAGGAGAGGAGAGGAGAGGAGAGGAGAGGAGAGGAGAGGAGAGGAGAGGAGAGGAGAGGAGAGGAGAGGAGAGGAGAGGAGAGGAGAGGAGAGGAGAGGAGAGGAGAGGAGAGGAGAGGAGAGGAGAGGAGAGGAGAGGAGAGGAGAGGAGAGGAGAGGATTGCAAATCATTGTGTTAAATACTAACCTTTCATCACATTCAACAGATCCTATTATGTAACAGTATGAATCTTCTAATCAAGCTGCTAAAACCCTCAGGCCATTGCTTGACAATACAGTAAATCTTTCTTCGGAGCTCCTGCTATAGAACTGGAAATGCCACAGCTACATGAGCACTCATCTGGTATAAGATCACTCTTATGTTTGTACCACCGATTTTGTGCTGAATCAGTTGTCATTCTTCCTCCAACAACTGACATAAAACCCCTATAAGAGCAAAAAGCTGATATAAATGCTGTATTGTGTATTCTGGCCAGTTCAGCCATAAGGCAATGGTATATCCATGTTTGAACACAATCAGATTAGTATCTAATGCAAAAATCTAATATAAATGGTGGTGAAATTGCAGCCACAGAAAAAAAAAAATATTTCCTCTGTGAGTGTTGTTTTCCAAACTATCTGAAATTTCTGGGACCTCTGCAAAGTTATATACCAAAGACTAATTATGTTAAGAAGTTTGTCCTATATATAAATGTAGGCACCTGGCGCAGTTTACTATAAATGTGAGTCCACATAAGACTCAGTACTAGTAATGTGATGAAAATTATGTAGTGTATCCTGTTGTTGTCCTGTGCTACATTGTGTGTGAAAGCGTGGGCGTTAATTTTTTGGATACTTTTTCAGTTGCTCCTAAATGTTGACCAGAAAATTGGAAAGGGTGACATCCTTCTACAATATGTTCTCACTAGTTTTACTGCCAAAGTTTTCATGATAATCATCAAAATTTATACCAACAATTGTCTCTGACTGTGCTTAATAATAAAACAAGATGGAAAGAACATTTTCAAGAACAAATTGTTCATTTTTATGCAAACTACTTGTGCTGAATTTGTTGAAAACTTCAAGCATTTGCCTTACGCCCACACCAGAGCTGTTCCAAAATATTCCAGATTCAGCATACTTAATTCTTATTGTTCCTGGCACAGCTTGCAGAAGAAAGGGATTCTGAGGAGATTTCAAAGTTATTTGTTTACAGAATAACAGTTGTCTAAAGCCTAACTGAACCGTGTCAGTTCAGTTAGCATCTGGTATAATAATATTTGATACTGCTATATTTTAACTACAAATCTACTCTTTTTGTAGATTGAAAAAGGATTAATAGATAACCTAACATTTATTAGTACTCCAAATATAAGCTTACTTTTTACTTTGTTGTGTTCCATAATGTGTTCTCACTTAAAGAAATGCAACCATTTTATGTTTGGAACACAGAAAGTTAATTTTTCAAAGTTTAAAGCAACTGTTGGCATAAATAACTGCAAAAAGACTTTCAAAGTAAGAAGTATTAATCAAAACTGGAGGATATACAAATGCAAATCAAATGCCTGTTCATAAAGTTATAATTTTGGAAAGATCTCAGGTAAAGGGTTGTTAAAAGGTGAAATGGGAGATGCAATAAAATGTAATTGAAATAAATAGAAAAAATAAATAGAATAGTTTTGAGAGATTCTCAGGAGAAAATCTTGTTATGCCTACTTTTGCTTTTGTTGATGATGATGGTATAAGAGAAGGATTCCAAATGATTAACACATCATTGTAATACTTTACATAACTTGGATCATTTCCTGACACCTTACAGCCTTAGGAAGAAATGTAGCTGTAAATACCTGTTTTCTTGCCACAATCAGTGTCATCATAGTTCCTAATAACAGAGGCTTGAAGGAGATGTAATTTTTCAAAACCTCTTCTCTAGGTATGTCAGATTTATTTACTTGCAAGAGCAAACTAAAAGGTCTGTCATTTCTTCTATTCTTTGCATTCATTTTATATTTAGGATTTCAGTGTGCCTGGATGTCTCCAAATGTGACACTTGTTCTATCCTCAAGTGCTACATGACTGGTGCTTGAATATACTTGACCTTACCTAGGTGAGCTGAAAGTCTATCAGTTGGACTTTTGCAGACTCCCAGACAACAGCTATGGTGGTATTCTTCCTGAGTGTGCATTGGATAAAAAAGATTTTCTTCCCCTTGGTGCATGTAAGGTGATGAGGAATCACTCTCCCTTTTTGGAGAGTGCAGGCCCCCCTCCTGTTCTAATTGTTCTCACTATCACTCACATAAGAGCTGGAAATAGCGTGGTTGAAATCATGCTGGATCACAAACCCTTGGAATCTGAGCCTGCCAGACCATCAGATGACTGATTTTTTTCCACTGAAAAGCCAAAACGAGGGCCAGTATTTTCCAGCTTTTCTGTTATCAACAGAGTTCCTCACTTCAGAGTATTGACAGGCCTGTCAGTTTGACCTCAGTACCAGGGAAGCTCATGGAGCAGATCCTCTTGAGAGTCATCACGCAGCACTTGCAGGGCAAGCAGGCAATCAGGCCCAGTCAGCATGGGTTTATGAAAGGCAGGTCCTGCTTGACGAACCTGATCTCCTTCTATGACAAAGTGACGTGATGGGTGGATGAGGGAAAGGCTGGGTCTACCTTGACTTCAGCAAGGCTTTTGACACCGTCTCCCACAGCATTCTCCTCAAGAAACTGGCTGCTCTTGACTTGGACTGGCGCACACTTCATTGGGTTAGAAACTGGCTGGATAGCCGGGCCCAAAGAATTGTGGTAAATGGAGTCAAGTCCAGTTGGAGGCCAGCCACTAGTGGCATTCCCCAGGGCTCGGTGCTGGGGCTGGTCCTCTTTAATATCTTCATCGATGATCTGGACGAGGGCATTGAGCGCACCCTTAGTAAGTTTGCAGATGACACCAAGTTAGGTGCGTGTGTCGATCTGCTTGAGGGTAGGAAGGCTCTGCAGGACGATCTGGATAGGCTGCACCGATGGGCTGAGGCCAACTGCATGAAGTTCAACAAGGCCAAGTGTCGGGTCCTGCACCTGGGGCGCAATAACCCCAAGCAGAGCTACAGGCTGGGAGAGGAATGGTTGGAGAGCTGCCAGGCAGAGAAGGACCTGGAAGTGATGGTGGATAGTCGGCTGAATATGAGCCAGCAGTGTGCTCAGGTGGCCAAGAAGGCCAACAGCATCCTGGCTTGTATCAGGAACAGTGTGGCCAGCAGGGCTAGGGAGGTGATCGTCCCCCTGTACTTGGCTCTGGTGAGGCCGCACCTCGAGTACTGTGTTCAGTTTTGGGCCCCTCGCTACAAGAAGGACATCGAGGTGCTCAAGAGAGTCCAGAGAAGGGCGACAAAGCTGGTGAGGGGCCTGGAGAACAAGTCCTACGAGGAGCGGCTGAGGGAGCTGGGCTTGTTCAGCCTGGAGAAAAGGAGGCTCAGGGGCGACCTTATTGCTCTCTACAGGTACCTTAAAGGAGGCTGTAGCGAGGTGGGGGTTGGTCTGTTCTCCCACGTGCCTGGTGACAGGACGAGGGGGAATGGGCTTAAGTTGCGCCAGGGGAGTTTTAGGTTGGATGTTAGGAAGAACTTCTTTACCGAAAGGGTTGTTAGACATTGGAACAGGCTGCCCAGGGAAGTGGTGGAGTCACCATCCCTGGAAGTCTTCAAAAGACGTTTAGATGTAGAGCTTAGGGATATGGTTTAGTAGGGACTGTTAGTGTTCAGGCAGAGGTTGGACTCGATGATCTTGAGGTCTCTTCCAACGTAGACAATTCTGTAATTCTGTGAAAACAGTAGCATAGAAATGCCACTAAAAAAGATGTGCTTCAATTTAGCTCACAATTTTTAACCAATGAACTTTGGCAGATTCTTTTTTTTTCATTTTTTTTTTTCATTTTTTTTTTCCCCTGAACAATTCACCCAACAATCATCAAAATTAGTTGTAATGAAAAGAACTGCAATAACAACAACAACAAAAAAGTGCTTCAAAATACCTTAAGTTCTGAAACTTTTGATCCAACATGTGTTATCCACAGGCCTTCTTAAGGAGGTTTCCAAAAAATGAAATACACCTTTCTAGTTCCAAATTCAAGTAACTGGAAAAAAGGTCAGAAGGGGAGCAAGTGCTCTCATAAAAACTGGAATAACTGGAACATTTAAGTCATTTTCCCACATTTTCCAATATATTTTCAGTTTATTACTCATTTTCTGGCTTCTAGTTTTTATATTCTTTGGTATTTTGTAGCAATTTGTCTTTCATGTCATGTTAAAAATAGGATTCCATGTCTTAACAAATGGAAAAGGTGTAAGATTTCATCTTTGGTACTACTCCATACTCATCGTTTATGTAGGATTAATACGTTTAGAAGTCTTTGTAAAATACATTTTTAGTTCTTTGCATGTACTGGCTTAAAGAAACTTTTCCTGCCTTTTCCTTTCCCTATATGCCTTCTCTACTCACAAACCTAGGAGAAAGTATTGTGTTGATTAACCTTTGTAATGTTGTAAGACTTATATTCTCTAGAAGATATGTTTAGATTCAAATTTGTAATATTTTGGACCAACGATCCAATCAATATTATAAAATAATATCGTCACAATAAATCATTTATTTTTCTCATGTTTAATGTTGTGGCTTGAATTTTCAAATGCAGCTCTGCCTGACATGGATCTGTAAAGAATGAAAATAATTTTCATAGCTAAAAATGATTGTCCAGTTAAAAAGCTTACTCACTCGTCATTTGATCCTATCTTTTGGAACCTTCTTAAAATCTGACAGAGATGAAAAAGAACGCAGAGAAGGACAAGCTTTAAGCATCATTTGAATGCCTGGGGATCTACCATATTGTTCTACCAACACATTGGATTAATTAAAAAAAAATGAATAAATTACTATTTATTGATTTTTCGCTATTAATAAATTAATGGGAGAGTCTGTGATGAGACCATGCCATTATAATAACACCATAAATGAAACCTGTCCATGAGTTGTTATGATGGATGCTTCCACATTTTCATTTTGGTTCACTTTTTTCTGGACTACATAACTACTAAAAATGTCTTCACTGTGAAAATACCTGAGCCGCTTTGTGTGCCCATTTTTATATGTACATAGTATGTCCTTTACTGAAGAAAAAGGACTATATTTAGCATCTTTATTTAAACAGAATGTTTTAAAAGAAAATATTTCACCCTGGAGGGAATTCTGTGTTGAGTACTATACAGTCTAAATAACTTAATCACAGTCCATGCTGGGGTCCTGGGGTGTAGTTTAGCTTGCCCACTTCAAAACCTAGCTACACTTTAGGCAGGAGACCAGTGACTATCTTCCTGATCAAGTCTCTTCTGAGCATGAAGTACACTCAAAGTGAGTGTGATGGACTCTGGGCTAAAATGGCACTTAAGCTTACACAGCTTGGATAGCCTCCTGATAGCACGTTATACGCTATATAATTGATGGACAAAGATAAAGTTCACTGGAAGAGACCTGTCCACAGCCATTTTTTTTTGTTTGTTGGTTGGTTTTGTTTTTTGAAGAATATTAATAACAACAACAACATATTGACTGAATATATTTTTTAAAAGTTTAAAGCTGGTAGCACATTTTAGAGGTTATTTGACTGACATAACAAAAGACGTTTAGATGTAGAGCTTAGGGATATGGTTTAGTGGGGACTGTTAGCGTTAGGTCAGAGGTTGGACTCGATGATCTTGAGGTCTCTTCCAACCTAGAAATTCTGTGATTCTGTGATTCTGTGATAGAATGATGAGAAGTTATTTTGGAAGCCATATTTGTGAACTACAGGGGAACCTGTCCATATCTATGTGTTGACTGAAAGACTCTTTGAAGGATCTGAGGCAAGTATAGTTATTATATATTACATTATAATATATACATATATTTGTTATGTTATGTTATGTTATGTTATGTTATGTTATGTTATGTTATGTTATGTTATGTTATATATTATGCTCATTTCCAACTGCCAGGGAGCTTCAATGGTCATGTTCTTAAGCTTTAAGCATGACTATTGAGATTGAACAAATCCTAATGAATAATTTTATATACAACTAGGTAAAATGTGGCTCTTACTTACTAGACACAACTCATTTTAAAAGCAAGAGTTTAAATGAGCTCAAAAATAATCTAATCTATCTCATGTTACAAAACTAAAATCCATGATTTGAGGGACCTAAAATGTTTTGGTTTCATGCTATGTATAGTGTTCTGAAATATTTATAATACACACAAAAAAGGGTGCATTTAGAACAGCACATCAGTCTTTCCTCAGAAGTGCTTCATTTTTTCTAAGTCACACCCTGAACATAATTGTAACATAGCATTTGAAGTTAATTATACTGTATCTAGGAAACACCCTGGATTTTATTGCAAGGCTGAATATGCCAACAGTTTAGGCTCTTCCACTGCCAGCAGTTAGTATCACAGTAGGAAAATCCAGGTTCTGGAAAACAGGATAAAACAAGAATTTTTATAGGCATGGTGAAAATATACATATATTCATGAGTCAGTGGAATGAGTCTCAAAAGCTGTGTTTCCACTTGACAGGAAGCAACTTGAACCCATACTACGTAGTCTTCGATAGGTCAGTATTTTTATTTTTTTATTATTATTATTATTTATTATTATTATTGTAACTAGTTTTATAACACCCTCTTCCTACTTCTGTATTGCCTACCCTGTGAATCATGATCATGGCATTCTCAGAGTTCCTTTTGATCTGAAAAACTCATATCTAAGACAGCAAAGTGCTTCAGCTCAACGAAAGATAATTTCCTTGAGGAAGAGAAATGAAATATTGTAAAACAGACCTGTTAAAGAACAAGCATAACACTGAAAGGAATGTTTGTTACCTAGAAAATGATGTCCTGTGCTTGCCTTTTCTAACCACTGCATAAGATATTGAGCCAAGTGATATTTTTCAAGGAAATAGAGAATGAAGTGACTGCAAGTTTAATATGCTCTGAAAAACGTAGGACTTTTTTTTTCCCTGAAAACTCTGGTGCACTACTGAGCCTTAGTTTGACCTTCTAGCAGGAAAAATTTCTTATGGATCTGTTTCTTGTCTTATTCTTTGTGTTCTCACTCATACCTTTTGCAGTGTGCTAGGCTGATAGATAAAGAATTTCATCCAGAAACATGGATCCAGAAATATAACCAGTATTTATAGGTATCACAAAAGCAGAAAGAAGTTCCTTGTGTACATTAGTAAATTAGTAAAATATAAATAAATAAATAAAAAGGAAATTAATTTACAATGATATGAAATTCATCACACTTACTAGTCTTCTTGGGTTGACTTCCCTTGCTTTTTTTGCATGTACACCTAAAGTGTGCACAATAATCCTTATTGGAATTTGCTTAGCATAGATTTGGTGAAAACCAACAGCGGGAATTCTATGACTTTGGTGTATAAGTAATTGTTGCAGTGAAAATTCCTGATTTTTCAGAAATAAATGGTGCATAAAAGCACATAAAATCTCAGTTAGTAAGTCTGAACTTGTTCAAGAACATGGCCCAGCTCAACCAATGGAACTAGTTTTTTATTCAGCAGAGACCTCTTACATTCATTGCTTCATTGCACAGTAAATCTATTCTTTTAGCAGGTTTTTCTTTTAGCAGGTAGTCATTAAGGGGTCTTCATGATATATACCTTTACAGTCAAGTGTGTGTTTCTACAAAATTTCAGTTATCATAAAAATTCATCATATATTCTTTTAAAAAGTTATATGTTAACAAGGTTATGTTTTCCTTGGATAACCTGATTATGTATTTTAACTGTATAGATGGTGAGGGGAGCATACACGTATTAGCAAGGGTATTACTAAGTGTCTTTCTTTTCACTTCTTCTCCTGCTTGTAATTCTCGCCTTTTACTCCTACATTAACAGGTATAAGCACTTCAACTTCGTGTAGCTAAATAAGAGAACACCATGAAGTTATAATTCAGAAATTTAGGATAACCAGCAAATAGAACACTGAAAATGTACTTAAAATTACACTGTTGGTCTTCAAATTCAGAGGAATTTTATAGACTAAATGTGCAAAGGGACATAAGTGCATTTGGGGTGACAGAATACAAACAGACTTGCAAGGTCTACTAGATTAGTTTGTAACTTTCAAGCCTTACAGTGATGACATTCATTGCTGCAAAGAAATAGAAAACAAGACAGCTGATTCTTTCATCAATATATGCCATAGAAGCCTATTTTTTAATTAAATTCCCTACAGCTTAGTTCTCAGAGAAACAAAATAATTGAAATTTTAGATGATTCTGAAATGTAAACCTTATTTCTGATGTGGACATTAAGATGCTGTTATAAATAACCATTCTATTCTTAAATGAATTTTCAAAAATCTCCATTATTTAAAAAATAATAAATGTACTAATGGAGTTTGATAAAATTACTGTAACTGAACACTGCTATAAGCTCAAAATCCTAGGAACGCTGCATAAACTACCAATGAATTAGCTGTTCTTAAATTAAGGAATATTACAGTCAGTAATGGTATGACATTCTTTTTTTTATGGCCATAGCTTAGGTTATAATGTGACAGAAAAAAAATGTAATGTTTCCAAAATGACAGTTTTTAGATTTGTGTTGCCTGAGGTAGTTCAGCTGAACAATAAACTATAATTTGATTGATGGAAAATTGAAGTGGTTCATCTAACTTGCCAGGCTGTCTTACCCAAGGCTTTGGTTTTGCATGTATGATGATGTATCACAGTTTTAGATATAATGTTGTTTGTATTATACATGAGACTTTTTTACACATAAAAATAAAGACTTCATTACCCAGTAAAGACCAAAATATGCTATGGATTAGCAAGGAATCAGATTTGTTTGAGGATGGATCTGTACATCAAAATGTGTTCTCTTTGTGAAGCCAAATGATAAATAACATATAGGACCAGATCATCTTTATTTTTATGAGCAAATCAGCCATATCATCAGTTATGAAATTATTAACGTAAAGGAAGGGTGACATCTGCACCCAAGAGAAACAATCAGAAAGTGGTAGCTTTTCCTTTATCCAGAATTAATCCTTTGAAATAACAGGCTGGTCAGCAGAAATATTTTAGAAAGAGTAATAACATTTTATAGATGTATTAATATATACTTAAAGAGAAAAAAGATACGTGGGAAAATAATGAAGATGTGATTAAATACATATTGGTAGCATTTATATAGGGTTTGGTGTTTTGTTTTGTTTTGTTTTGTTTTGTTTAATTACTGATTCAGTGCCTGTGCAGCAACAGCTTTAGAAGAATTACTCTATAATTTATTATTTTTTTTAATCATATTTATAGACAATTTTGAATTGTTTAAGCCATTCAGTCAACATCCATTTTTTCCCTTAAATATTTTGTATCAAGCACGATTTTGGTCCTCTGCTCTTCTGCCAACAAACTACTGATAGCATCCATCTCTAGACAGATAAAAATAAGGCATGGCATGGCACCTGGTTTGAGCTACTAGAGGAAAAAAGATTTGAGGAAAGTATTATACAGCCTGGAGTATGATTATAATGTCTTGATTAGATTCTTTTTTTTTCCCTTCATTTTCATTGAAAAGGAAAGTCCAGATGTTGAGCCATTTTGAACAAGCATCTTTCTCCGTCTTTCCCTTTCTCCATAAGTACACGAAATAGCTAATATTGGCTTTCCAAGTGAAACTGTAACACTTGAACTTCAAGAAACAGGAATATTATGTTCTGCTTTTTATTACTCTGCCAAACACTAAACAAGGCTATGATCAAACAAAACTGTGGTAATCCAGTCTTATGGGAGATTTAATTGGCGTACTACACTCTTTTTGTTTTCTACAAAATATCCTGAATTACAGGCATTCAAGAGTCGGAGCTTAATCACCAGATAGAGCTTCTTATTATTACAGAGAAATGAAGGAGAATTGTATTTGAGACTATCCTTGAAGTAACAGAAGATCTGTCTGTAATGAGATTTCCAAAATTACTGTTGGGAATTCTCTGCAGTGAAAGTGCTTTCTTCTTGGGTCATTACATTGCCATAAGTCTTAATTTTCCAGGCATTTTACTCCTTCTCCCTCTGTGTCATGCTTTTTATCAGGGTTCAAACTTGAAAATACTGTTGTCTCCTCAAAACTTCATGTTAAAATTAAAGGATGTGTTCAAGGAGATGAATAGAAAAATTGCATCTACAGAACAACTGGTATTTCTCTCTCTTACAAAAACAAAACAAAATAAAGTGAACAAATAAATAAACAAAACATAAGAAAGATATAAAGACTTTTTTTTTTTTTTTTTTTTTTTTTTTTTTTAAGACTAAAGGGGATGCAAGGAGCTACAAGATGAAAACTGCCTTTATTTAAGATACAAGGAGAGAAATCTAATTATGGCAAGAAAGTAGCTAGGATCAGATCAGACAAGAAACATAGGTCAGGAGAAGATATTCTGTCTTCTATTCAAGGTCAGAGACAGCATATAACCCTTCTTAATGGAGCTATTGACCTCTATTTGGTAACCATTTAAGGTAATGTTTTGTGCTAGTCTGCTTAGGAAGCCATTGCGATCTTCCTGCTTGGTAGAACAGTAAGTTACAATGTCCTTCTAGTTTCCAGATAAAAATAGTAACTGACAACTTCTTTCCAGGTCCTTAACTGGGAATAATCAATATAATGTTTCAAAAAAAAAAAAAAAAAAAAGAGAGAGAGAGAGAATGATCTGCTTTTCCTGAGAACATCAGAAAGGGGCAAGAGTTAAACTAAAAGACAATATTGGCCCCAAAAACAATAGTGTGAAATTGGTTCTGTGTATCTGTAAGTTGGGAAAAAAAAAAAAAAAAAGAGAGAGATTCTGAAGTGGTTGGCCATAGAGGAAGTTGGAAGCTTCCAGTTGGAGCAATGGGGTATAAAACAGACTGCTGAGTTAAGACTGAGTTCAAACATGTTACATCGTCTGGCAAACTCAATCCTGAACTGACTTTAAAACATTATCTTATTTGCAATCATATCTTTTTCCCCATTACTAGTATGCCCTTTGATAGTTTTGTTTGTTTGTTTGTTTTCTGGTGGTGGTTACGTATGCAGTAATCCTCTTTTTGCAAGGCCTCTTCTCTTTATCTGTGATACAGATTACTGTTAGTTTTAAGATTTTTCACTTGGAAAGGCTTCAAGCCTCAAATTCCTGAGCTTATGTTAACTATATTCAAGCTTTTAGAATCACAGAACCATACAATATCCCAAGTTGGAAGGGACCCATAAGGATCATTGAGTCCAACTCCTGACTCTACACAGGTCTACCCAAAAATCAGAATTCAGACCATATGACTGAAAGCATAGTCCAAACACTTAAACTCTGATACGCCTGGTGCCGTGACTACATACCTGGGGTGCCTGTTCCAGTGTATGACCACCCTCTTGGTGAGGAACGTTTTCCTGATATCTAACCTGAACCTCCCCTGTCACAGCTTGACACCATTACCTTGGATCCTATCTCTGGTCACCAGAGAGAAGAGATCAGGGCCTGCCCCTCCACTCCCCTTCGTGAGGAAGCTGTAGACCACGATGAGGTCTCCCCTCAGCCTCCTTTTTTCCAGGTTGAACAAACCAAGGTTGAACAAACCAGGTGACCTCAGCCACTCCTCACATGTCTTCCCCTCTAGGCCCTTCACCATCTTTGTAGCACTTCTCTGCACATTCTCCAATAGTTTCATGTCCTCTTTTTAATGTAGTGCCCAAACTGCATATAGGTCGCGCCAGCACAGAGTAGAGCGGGACAATCACTTCCCTCAACAAGCTAGCAATGTCGTGCTTGATACACCTCATTATATGGTTGATCCTTCTGGCTGTCAGGGCACACTGCTGGCTCATAATCAGCTTGCTGTCAACCAAAACCTCCAGACTCCTCTCTGCAGGGCTGATCTCTGTCTCATCCCCCAGTCTCTATGAAGGCCAGGGTTGCCTCTTCCAAGGTGCAGGAACTGGAACTTGCTCTTGTTAAACTTAATTTGGTTGGTGATTGTCCAGCTCTCCAATCTGTTGAGATATCTCTGCAAAGCCTTTCCACCCTCAACAGAGTCAACAGCTCAGTAGTGTAGTAGTCAACAGAGTCCCAGCTTAGTAGTATCAGCAAACTTACTCAAAACACCTTCTAGTCTTGCATACAAATTATTTAGAATTATGGAATCACACAATAATTAAAGTTAGAAAAGACCTTCAAGATCATCTGGTCTAACCATCACCCTACTACCAATGTCACCCACTAAACCATGTTCCTAAGCACCACGTCTAACCTTTCCTTAAACTCCCCCAGGGACCGTGATGCCAACACTTCCCTGGGCATCCCGTTCCAATGCAAGACTACTCTGTCTGAGAAGAAACATCTCCTAATTTCTTACCTAAACCTCCCTTGGCGCAACTTGAGGCCATTCCCTCTAGTCCTATCACTAGTTACCTCTGAGAAGAGGCCAACCCCCAGCTACCCACAACCTCCTTTCAGGTATTTGTAAAGAGCAATGAGGTCTCCCCTGAGCCTCCTCTTATCCAAACTAAACAGTTCCCTCAGCTTCTCCTCATAAAACTTGTGTTTCAGACCCTTCACCAGCTGTGTAACCGTTCTCTGGATATGCTCCAGCCCAAAGCTGAACACAGTACTTGAGGTGCGGCCTCACCAGAGCAGAGTACAGGGGGATGAGCACCTCCCTGGTCCTGCTGGCTACACTATTCCTGATACAAGCCAGGATGCCGTTGGCCTTCTTGGCCACCTGGGCACACGGATGGCTCATGTTCAACTGAGCATCAATCAGAACCCCTAAGTCCTTTTCCTCTGCACAGCTTTCGAGCCATTCTGCCCCAAGCTTGTAGTGTCGTGTGGGTTGTTGTGGCCAAAATGCAAGACCTGGCACTTAGTCATGCTGAACCTCATCCCATTGGCCCCTGCCCATCAAGCCATCCTGTCCAGGTCCCTCTGCAGGGCCTTCCTACCCTCCAGCAGATCAACACTTCCTCCCAACTTGGTATCATCTGCAAACTTACTGAGGATGCAAACATTGAAAGGAACTGACCCTATAATGTAGCCTGAAGGGCCCCGCTGGTGACTGGTCTCCAGCCTGATGTAACCCCATTTATCATAACCCTTTGAGATCGACCCTTCAACCAATTGTTCACCCATCATATTATGCTTTTATCTTGCTGTATGCTGGACATTTTATCCAGTGGGATCCTATGAGAAAACATATTGAAAGCTTTACTGAAATCCAAAAAGGTTGTGTCAACAGACTTCCTTTGATCAACTAGATGGGTGATCTTATCATAAAAGGAAATTAAATCTGTTAAGCAGGATAGTTTTCAACCCAGTTGATTTTTACTACTCAATTCTCAAATCAAAATAGATCATTCTGAAATCCCAAGCCTTACCTACTGTCCTATTTTTTGTATATTTTTCCCTTTATTTTAAGTTGAATCAACTTTTTAATTAACTCAGAGTTATTTTCTCGAAAAGCACTCCTGGAGGGTCCTTGATTAAGAAACACATCATCTAAATGTCTAATAACATCATCTAATAACACATCTAGGAATACAGAGTTTGTTTGGCTACTAGTTGCAGTTGTTCTCAGATGTATATCTTGAAAATTAAAATTTCTCAGTGTTACAGTTTGTTGAGAATGTTTTTTCTCTGTCACTAACTACCACAATAGAATTTCACCAGCCTTCTACAAAGTGACTTTGGCCCTGGAAAGATCTCTTTTAATACATGCCTATTCCTACATTTTTTTCTTTGTATTATGTCATGTGTAGCTTTTATTTCCTGCAAGTGGTGGAAGGGGGGTTGGGGTGTTGTTGTAATTTGTGAATAAACCCAGACTTGTATTTTGCACCTGAGTTTTCCTCCAGGGAACTAAGCAGTCTAGTTCATTTGTCCCCAAATGTTTGATTACCTGTTTTCTGTCACCAGTTTGGGATTCTCTACTTTTCTGTCAAGGTTGCTAACATTTGAGACCAATAAATAAATAAATAAATATTCCATAAAATTAGCTTAAAAATATTAAATGGGACTATTGTAGTAATCCTAACACCATGGTACTTCATTGTCTCATTAACTTGAAAAAATAAATAAATAAATAAATAAAATTGAGATAGGAAGCTAGTAGTATACATAATTTTCAGAAAAACAAAGGAGATTGATTAACTGCTTATCCATGGTCATATTGGAAATTCATGTAAAATTATAAAATATTTAACCCATGTTTCTTGTTTTTCCAGTCCCATACCTTAATCATAATCAGAACCCGACCTCCATCTGCCTGCAACAGTATAGAAATACTGTGGAACTGTTCATATGGCAATGGGAAAAGATCCTCAATATGCAATGGCCTGTCAAACTTTGTGACAGCTCACCCTTCACTTTTTCCTGGTAGTTATTGTCACATCCATCTGTATGCTGATTTGTTTAAAACATAGTTTGCAGAATATGCAACCAAGCATCTGATCCTTAATGTATACATCTAAATTCTTTAAGCCCTTTGAACATTAGAGAAAAGCAACCATTTGTGACTTTTTAATTGGTGTCAGTTGGCTGTATCATTGTTACTACATGACATATGTTACAAGGACTGTTCCTGTTGAAGGTAGGTATATAGAATGTCACTTTACATTTTTTGCAAGTAGCCAGTATCTTATCAGTTTTGCATTGCACATCATTAGCAACATCACACAGTGTGACAATATATTGTGCTTAAATATGAAATGCTGATTCCTAGCTGAAAATAAATTATTTTTAGTTCAGAAAAGAGTTTCTGTATCATAACGTGCCTTCCTCAACCAATATGATTCTGTGATCTGTCACAAAATTGCAAGCTGACAGATTCTACAGAGGAGTCCTTTAATTTATTCACATTGCCAACACATTGAGAAAGGTTCTCTCTCATTTGCTTTGTCCCAATGTCCTCTTAATCCTGTATGAGTGCAGGCAAACTATTTCCAATAAGAGAATGTATTAATGGTTTTTAATGTTTTAAATATTATTTTTTTTCAGGTACCAAAGATCCATACCTTCTTTCTAGTTCATTGAAAAACATGAAAAAATATGTTAGTTACTATTTATATTTCAGATTTTAATATTATTTTTTAACAAGAGTGCAGATATAATTCACACTGTTTCTACTGTTCTCTGCCTCCAGACAGTGAGAATATGTGCTCTCCCATTCCTATTAATTTGCAGAATAAGAATAGATTTTTTTTGATTTTAAGACCATGTGAGTCTGTTTATCCTCAGGGAAGAGTAAGACATGATGTGAAATCCTGGACTCACTAAAATCACTTCTAGTAAATTCTTCAGAGCTGGGATCTCCCCTATTGTTCTGTACGTATAATTCTGTCTTAAATACACACGAAAATCCTGAACACAACCAGCTTTTTCTGTATTATGGCCTCCTTTCTGGTACTGGATGATTTTGAATGAAGGCACATGCTTGCAACCATTAGCAAAGTCTTTATGAAATATAATAAATGTTCAGATTGAAAATTGCACTAACTCAACAGAAAAGAAATTAAATGAATAAAAGTCTTGTTATAAATAAAATGATAACAATTATCATGTGTATATAACATAAGAGGTCATACAAGCATATAGATGTACAATTCCCAGCCCTAAGAAACTTACAAACCAAAGTCAATTTACATAACTATAAACAAATCTCTAAGAGTTTGCAGGATTGTAATTAGATATTCCGTATTTTAAAGAAAACAGCATTAAGGCAGGATACCTCTTTCTCCACATTTAAAAACACAGCTGAGAACAATATTAAAACTTGGGAATAGGAAAATACTAAGGAATATATGCTGGTATTATCGAGATAGGATTTGCAGAAGTAGGATAGATCCATATGACATGTCACAGCTGTAACTAAGACTCTTTAAGGTGGTTTTCCCTGTATATAAATTATGAAAATGATCTCACGTTAATCATAATATAAAAGATTTGACAATCTTTCTGAAGGATCTGTTAGTTAAACCAAATTGTATTAAAACAAACTCAGAGAATGAATGTGATGAATTGTAACCAAGATTCAGTTTTCTGTTCTGAGAGATCAAAAGTACTAAGGGCCTTCCTAAAGAGAAGCATCTTTCATTACTTCTGAGTGTAAAAACTTTAGAGTGAAATATAAACAAAGATCTCTAACCAGAACAAAACATAAGTGTCCTGGTATCAGCTAGGATAGAGTTAATTTCCCTCCTCATAACTGGTAGGGTGCTATGTTTTGTATAACATGTTTTAATTGTTTCAGAGCAGTGCTTACACTAAGCCAAGGACTTTTCTGCTTCTCACTCTGTCCTGCCAGCAGGCAGGCTAGGGGTGTAGCAGGAGCTGGGAGGGAACAGACCCAGGACAGCTGATCCAAACTGGCCAAAGGGGTATTCCATACCATCTGACTTAATGCTAAACAATATATATGGGTGGCTAGCCGGGATGGGGGGTCCCTCTGCTTGGGGATTGGCTAGGCATCTGTCAGTAGGTGGTGAGCAACTGCATTGTGTATCACTTGTTTTGTGGACATTATTATTACTAATTATTATTATTATTATTAATACAACTATTACAACTAAAACAACTATATTATTATTATTATTATTATTATTATTATTATTATTATTATTATTATTATTATTATTATTATTATATAAATATATAAATTATATATTATTTTTTATTATTATTATTATTATTATAGTTGTCGTTATTATATTATTTATTTTTATTAATATTATAACAATAATAACAATAACAATAACAATAACAATAATAATAATAATAAATTTCCTGTCTTAATAAATTGTCTTTATCTTAACCCACAGGCTTCATTTTCCCATTTCTCTCCCCCATCCCAGAGAGGGAGGAGAGAGGGTGAGTAAACGGCTGTGTGGTGCTCAGCTGCTGGCCAGGTTGAACCACAACAGTCCTTTTCGTGCCCAACGTGGCTGAAACCAGGACAATAATTTTGAAAACCAAACTACATTACATGGCTCTCTGCCCCACTGGAAAAATTTGAAAATCAAGTGCCAGTACTTATACGAAAACCTTTCCTTTTCCTAAGGCCAAAACACATTTTGAGAAAAAACATGGAGAAGCCAGAACTGCAAAATACCTGCTGCTCTTCATTTGTTAGAACCACTTGGAATGTGTTCAGATCAAATGCATCTGATACCTTCTTGAAGATACACTCCACAGCAGGTTACACAGAAAAAAAAAAAAAAAAAAAAAAAAAAAAAAGTATTTGTCTGATACTTAAAGGTTGTTGTGAAAAAGGATGTAGAAATGACATCCAGCTGTCAGGAAAAAAAGAAAAAAAAAAAAAAAACACCTCTGGAATTCTGGAGTTGCCTAAAACCTAAAAACTTTTGCTATCTTATTTAGCTTCCTCACTCTTACTTTAGCTTTTTAGATTCCTTCCTCCCCAGTCTGCTAATGCTGAGGCAATTATCCCAGGACAGATTATCCCAGGACAGTCCCCCCTGAAGATGTTGCAATGGTTGCTGTTGACCCACCAGTGTATTTACAGCTGCCTAGCTATTTTCCCATGTCTGGGAGAGTAGAAAGCCTGCCAAGTTACCTAGAGCCCTAGAGGGATTTGGGGTCTTACCTTCTTAGATGAAACATGTAGATGACTACAATGAAAAAAGTCTGTCTCCCACACACCCTGAAACACCCTCTGCAAGTGGAATTCACGATCATACTCTTAGACAAAACGATATAATATCTCTCAGGCTAATAGCTTGGCTTCTTTGCAATATCCCAGTACGGCCATTCTCCCTTTTCTCACATCATTATGAACATCTCTTAACGCTCTTCCCACTTGTTCTAGCTCCAGGTGAGCTCTTCCTTAGGCTGGCAGAAATCATTGTAAGGCCAAACCACAAAGGAAGATAGAGAGCAGTCTATATCACTTTGGGTCATCGGTTTGTGCAGCACCTGTGAAGAATGTTTAGGATTAAATCAGCAGTCCTAGTGTATGGGAACTGACAGAATGGAAAATCAAAAATGAGTCACTGAGCAGATATGTTTTGTCTATGTGACCAGAATCCCTTGCATAGGTTGCAAGTATGGTAGTGGAAGTCTGAATATACATCACTGTGAGGAACTAGAATGCCAATGCAAGAATGTGAATAACCTGAAGAGTTGTTTCCTGCCTTTGCTTTTAATTTTACTTCCATCATTAGCATTTCAGTGCCGTTCTCCTTACTCCTCTTATCCTTTGCCACACCAACACCTGCAAACAGACTCTCCAAAATTCTGCCATTGCAAGTGAACGTATGTCCAAAGAGACTCAGCTTAGTTTTTGGAGCACATCCCAAGGAAGGCCATGCTCTTCTCCATATTAGCTCAGGTAACAGGCACACACTGACAAGTTACAGAACTGGTTCGCAGTCAACTGCCAGCAACTTATTGCCAAACAGTGATAGCTGACTGTCATTTTAGAGGTAGTCTGGAGCTGGAGGATTAGTGGCATACTGACCTGATTTGTGGTTATCTCAGCTGGACTATGGTCCATCAGTGGAGAAAATACAGCTCATAGCTGTGTCCTGTCTTCTCTGGACATCTTCTTGGGCCATGTTATATCCCTTCTACACATCTTTAGATTAATCAAGCACTGACTCTCTATAATTGTGATGCATCAAAAATACTGCATTTTAAGGATTCAGCTGTAGGAAGAGACAAATGGTGTCCTCAAAGCCATCATTGTTATTACAATGATTGGTTGGACTGTTCAGTGGCAGAATCAGAAAGACCTTTCCAAATATTCAACTGTCTCTTCATAGATGAAGATGTTGTTTACAGTCAAAACAATCAAACAAAAATGTTTCCACCAGGTTAAAGTAATTTTTGAATCTGGTGAATACTTCCCAACATTACTGGCAGTTAGGAAAGAAAGGACTAAAACGACTAGATAAATGATGTTTTAATTAATTTATTCATGACAGTAGAATGACAGCAGTCGTCATCTCTTGAAAGAACATTTGTTATAGATTCCTTATAGAATTAATAAAACGGCTAAAAATTGTTCTCATATATTCATCTATTGTGAAGAGATTTAAATTCTGAGAGGAGATTTGAATGCATGTTTTAAAAAGGCATTACATTATGCCTTTTTTAACATTGTGTTTGAAGGAAGGAGATGTAAGAGGCCTTCTACATTGATTTAAATCAGTCTTACACAATCCACAAGCTATGGATTCTGCAAATAAAATTCCAGGAAAGAAGAAAAGGTCTTTATACTCCTAGTAAACTCTTTGGAATGTGTTGTGGGACAAAGGCTGTAACTTTGTCCTCATGCAACACTCTTATTCAAAAGCAAACAAACAAACAACAAAAACATAGAAATATGTATGTAGTTAAAAAAAAAAAAAAAAAAAAACATAGTATTTTTCAAGGAAATATTCATTATTTTCAGTCTAATTACAGTCTGTTTCAGACATGGACCATACATTGATCTGCCTCCGTGCCAAGGTCATGAGATGAATTAGATACAGATGTCCCAAATTCTGCACGTCTAGAGAAAGGTCAGGTATCAGAAAAGGTGTGTGTCTTTTTTCCTGTGTTTTTGAAGATAATACTATGAAACCGTTCATGAAGTATCATTTTTTTCAGTTCCAAAACCTAAATAATTACTTTTGTTGGTGTTTTTGTTTGTCTGTTTGTTTGTTTGTTTTGTGTGTGTTTAACAAACATTTCATACTTCATAATCCATTAATGGTGTTGAACTGTAATTCTCAGCATGTTTATGGGGAAAAAAAATAATAATAAAAAAAAAAATGACAAAGCTAAAATTCAGAAAAGGAATGTTGAGCCTCTTCCTGATTCCAAATACACCTGACATCCAAACTCATCAAGAATATTATATTTGTGCTTGAGTGTGGTCTTTAGCAAACCTGAGACACATCTCTGTCCTGAAGTGTAAGACTTGGTGCTTGCCTGAGGATTTTTTATATAAATATTTTCATCTTTGATAAGTTATTTTCACTTTTTCTGGCATTATATAAGTATAATTTAGCATTCTGTGTTCCTATTCCAAATAAACTTGCTGCAGCAGAGCAAATATTTGTAGACACAGCTGCAAAATACCTGTGAGAAGTCAGAAATAGTCACAGCTTTAGATCCAAGCCATAATGTGTAGCTTCCCTTTCATATGACTGCTGCATCTTTATAATTGTACCACTGAAAAGTTAAGCTTCACCCAAGGCTTTACTGTTGAGTTCTGCTCAAGCTTGTCTGGAGCACATTGGTGACAGAACTTGGCACCATTTTCCTCTGAACTCCCTGCATAGATAAAACTTGGAATAGGAAAAATATTCTCTCTATTGTGGTATTTTTTTGTTTTCCCTATTAAATCCATCATGATTTTTACCCCCATTTTACACTGCGCCCACAGAGAGTGAAGAAAATTCCTGCTCTTGCTAGAGCTTACTAGTCTTAAAACTAGAGTCTGTGCTTTTGCTATCTCTCTGGAAGCTGTATGATGTAGATAATATTGTTGACCTGTCTAATGCTGTTAAATGGTCCCTCCTAGTCAGTTTACAGTTTTCCTGCCAAGCTGGGATCAGAACTATGACCTTTTGCTCCACCTTATATGTCTAAGCCTTAACTTGTCAATCATACCAGATTTTCTGCTTTTGCTGTATTTCAGCAAGGTTATTATGGTGGACTAAGGCCATAAACCCACTTACTGTCTTGTGGAAGTCCTATACATATGGTACTGCTAACTCCTCTAATGGTTCCAGCATGATTTTCTTCTTGTTCTTCACAAGCTCAAGGAGTTCTATCACCCTCCTGCAAACAGAAGCACGTAAGGCATAAGCCCCATTGTCTCTGCTGAGATCTCTTGACATGCAAGCAGAGATTGCTATAGTTATAACCCTACATTTGGCTTTGTAGGTCTTAGCATGTCTTTGGCTGCACTAGAAGACCCTTGCAAACCCATTCCCACACTCTTATTCTCACATTACTGATAACTATATAGGAAGATCTAGAAACATCAAGTCCCAAAGTTACTTCCAGAGTACTTTGAGGGTGCACTTTTATGTTTTGATTGCACTTGTTCATGATGAATTTTCTTCTTATTCCACCTCCAAGGACCATCCCATCAGATGACTTTATAATTCAGAATACACCTAAGACACAAAATAGCTTGTTTTGAGATACAGTAGAAATTATTCAACAAAATGACACCTAATATTATCCACAATCAAAAAATAGGTGAAATAGGAAGCAGAAGAGTACATTGGTAAAGAGGTCAAACAAAAGTGCATCCAGTAAGCTTTGTTTTTAGCAGTGGACAGTAACAGATGAAGCAGAGGTTATTTTAAGACACCTCGATGTATAATTAAATTTTGCTTACCTAAAGTTCCTTTATCATCCCTATTATAATATTCCTTGAAACAGAAATCTCTCCCTTTTTAAAAACTTTAACATTTTTTTTTATTATTGTTATTAATAAATTTTGCTTCAATTGAAGAACCAGCTTTACTTGCAGTCCTGAAAGACTTCTTTAGGTGGCAAGTTAATTGAAAGTTAGTAGTGTCATGAAGAAATGTAAGGAAGAGAAACTCTTTCATAAATGACACATATCTTTCTTCAATATTGAAATTATATACTACACATTGTATTAATATCATAGAGAAAAGAACTAATGGAAAAAATCCCACAAAATACTAATGTTTCTTGCATGTTTTGTGAATTTTTTTAACTTCTGAACAAAAATATTATTTTGCTCATTATATTTACACAATACAATATTATTCTACAAACTTGTGAGGGTCCTAATTCTAAATACGTGTTATATTTAACTTTCTGTGTTTTTCCATATATGTATGTAATGCACTGTACTTCTCTTAAGATTCTTTTAAAGCATTATTTTGTACAGGTGCTTAGGAAGAGCCACATCAGTACATTTAATCTCCTAATTATGTAGCTTAATTTCACATCTGGAAGTTTTACTATGCAATAATTGAAAGACATTTTTAATTTGAAGAGAAAAGGGAGATCTTATTCAGCATGAAATCAGAGTGACATGCTAACATTTGGATTAATTAATTTTTTGTTAATTTTAAAGGACTTACAAAGTAATGTAAGGTTCCTGTGTTTGTTGATACTGTTGATACTGTTTTTTAATATGACAACTATGGCATGCATTTCCACAACAGATGGATTAATAATTTATTTATTTTTAAAATTACTTCACCTAAACAGGTGTTTCCTGTACATGTTTGACATGAAATTAAACATTGGTCCAGATGTTCTGTTTGTAGCAAAGCCAGTTAATTTTATTAGAACATTTAATCAGAGATCAACAGCATAATAGAAACAAAGATCAACAGCATAATAGAAATGTAGCCTACGTGCAGCAGATATTTAACAGAACATTCCTAAATGCATAGGTGGAAGAGTCTATATATGGAAGTGAACTATTTCTACATGAATACCACATTATCTATTTCTACATGAATACCACAAACATTGATATGGTATACATTTTCTGAGTTTAGCCTTGAAGACATGTTATTTGCTTAACTTACACAATTTCCACACAGGATAGTTGTTTATCTTTCATTGGAAGATATTGACAATGTATACTCTTCCAGATATTTACCCACATGTCTATCATATCACTAACCTGAGGTAGAGCTCAAAAACAGTTTATTAGGAATTATAAGAGATTCCTTATCTTTGCGTATGTGTAGTCCCACAAAATTTTAATGCCGAGTGCCCTTTTGTTAATCTAGAGGTGCATACATTCACAAGTAATTGCCCTACTGGTAATGCATGCATTAACATCTTTTATCCCAAACTTAAATATCATTACATGTCTAGCTATTCTTCCATTAAAATTAGCTATAGATTTTCCATTAATTATTATATCAGATTTATTCATCTTTAATAAATTAGATCTCTGTGTTCTGTCACAGACCACTTGGGCATCATAAAACAGGTGAAGAAAAAACTTGAATGAAAGACTGGTAATTCCAGGGTAAAAGTAAAAATATTCATATTTTTTTTACTTTGAAATATTTGTTTATCTATATGCACTAATAACAACTTAAACCCTGATGATTGATGGTTTTTGTTGGCCCGTCACCTCGTTGTATATAAGTTTGTTTTAATGAGTTTCTCTAATGAATATTTTATATTGATACTTGGATGAATGGCATATGGTAAATGCAAGGTAAATTACAGCTCTTTAAATAAATATTTTTCATAAATTATTTATTTTGTGATGCCTGTATTGGTTAGATGTCATGTCAGATGAAGACTGGAAATTATTTACTCTAATACTTATTTGAGAGTTGAAAAAGTAAAAGACTTTTAATTATTAACAAGCTTCCAATATAACCATGTAATTTATGGGAAACTACCATAAATTGTGTAAGATTACAGTTTTGAGAAGACAGTTTTATTTGTATCATGCAAAATAGAAGAATCTCTTGTGTCTTTACAAGAATTTTTATTTATTCATACAAAAATATTGTGCTGTTACTGCTAAAACCAAAATAGGTGTTAGATGAATTTCTAAATTTCAGATGAATTTCTTGCTTCAGAGGATTACGAGTTCTTGTCAACTCTCATTATTTCCATCATAAGTTCCTGGTTATTTTTAATGGCGCAAAAAATAAAGTTAAAAATCAAGAAGAAAGTGTGTAGTGCACTGAATGCACTTTTTGTTTGTTTGTTTGTTTTTGGTTTTTTGTTTGTTTGTTTGTTTGTTTGTTTGTCCAGGAGTAAATGACTCTGAAAAATGAATCTGCAGGACATTGCTATTTAAGTACTTGGTAGTGACCTTGTTCTAGATCTCCACTGAATTATTCACACTGTTATTATTCTCACCAAAACTAGAGAAAGTTGAGGGCAATTTAGTATCTTGCAGAATTTAATTATTTATTTTTTTTCCTTCAGAAAATAAATAAATAAATAAATGAACCACATGCATACAAGGTGGCCAGTGAAATGCAAGCACAAAACTGCAGCAATATCTAGATAGTGTAATTCCTAAATGTGTCACTTTAGAGATGAATACAATATGTTTGTGTTCACCTGAAGATAACATTTTCCAAAATCATTAGATTTAGTTTTGACATTAGATATTTTAGAATCATAGGATCACAGAATATCCTGAGTCAGAAGGGATATTTGAGTCCAACAAGGATCATTAAGTCCAACTCCTGGCTTCATGAAGGACCAAAAACACAAACCATATGTCTGAGAACATTGTCCAAACACTTCTTGAACAGGCATATTCTCCTCTAGACCTTTTGCCATCTTTATTGCCTTCTTTTGGGCACTTTAACATTTTTATGTCCATCTTATACTGTGGTGCCCAAAACTGCACACTGTGCTTGAAGTGAGGCCACACCAACACAGAACACAGTGGGAGAATGAATCCCTTACCTTGACCAGCTTGCAATGCTGTGCTTGATGCACCCCTGGTTACAGCTGGCCTTCATGGCTGCCAGGGCACACTGCTGACTCATGCTCATCTCTCTGTAAACCACAATGCCCAGATCCTTTTCTGCAGTGCTGCTCCCCAGTCTATACATATAGCCATGGTTGCCCCATCCAAGGTGCAGAACCTGGCACTTGCTCTTGTTAAATTTTGTATTGGTGATGATTGCCCAGCCTGCTAAAATTTGTCAAGATCTCTCTGAAAGGCCTTTCTACCCACAAGGAATTCAACTGCTCCTCCCAATTTATTGTCATCTGCAAACTTACTTCATATACTTTTGAGTCTTCCATCCAAGTTATTATGCATACTCTCTGAATACTAGGAGCTAATTTCATGACTAATTTATCCCATATGCTGTCTAGAATAACTAGAGAGGTGTCATCACAAACTGTACGTAAATCACATCCATTTTCAACAGATTTTCTTAAGTCTTTAAACTAAATTTGTAACTCAGAGAATAATTCTGATGCAGACCTTTTTCTCATAAACTGTAGTCTACTTTGCACACTATTCAGTACAGAATAGTAGCATGGTTTAGACTTTAGTAAATAAACAAAATATTTTAGAAGTATTAATACTGTGTTCATAGAAGGCTTTTAAAAAATAGTCTATTAAAATGGTACATAGGAGATATTGATTATAAAAACTAAGTGAAAGTGCTAAGGCATTTCATGTCATGCGGTAGTGCTCTCATCAAGGTGAAAAGCATGTAACTATTTTTTCAATAGGGTTAATTCTTAGTCTATCATCTGGTTTGAAGATGAAGAAACTGTCTTATGCCTTGCGATTTTTTTCAGAGAAAGCTAGTGCTTATTTCTTAAGGACACTTTAGTTACTGATGATATTTTGAGTTGACTCAAGTAAACTTCACAAAAACTATATTTAAGATAGTGTGTGGGTTTCCACACACATAGTCCATTACAAATAGACTCCTCACATTAGGGTCTTATTGATGTGAATTAAGTTGTGAAGGAAAAGTAATAAATTATATATATGTATAATTTAAGCACATTTCAAAATTATTTTTCTTTAAAAGCTTCTGCTGTGGTCTTGTGTGATTTAACAGGACAGTCAACTCACTGGAATAACACTTTTTAGTATATCTACTTCAGAGCTTAGCTCTATCTACTCTATGAAGTAAAAAGTATTCCGAATATTATCACCCAAATTCATAGTTAAGAAGAAACTAATGTGGAATTAAGTATATGTTATGCAATATTGTTTTATTTTGTACGTAAAACCAGCTGTGCTAAATAATGGTTGCACACAATAAGCCTTCCTTTTAGACCAATACTAAAATATTTCTCCAAAACAGTAGTTTTCCTCTTTCAACACCAGAGACTAAGACAAAGAAAAAGCTCTTCTAATATTTTTGGAACTTCATTTAATTGTACCATTAAAAACCAAAGCAATAATGCAATGCATATCCTCCCAAACTGAATATTTGCTCATATTTCAAGGGAAAATAAACAAAACAAAACAAAACAAAACAAACAAAAAACTCTATCTAAAGAATGTAGAAGAAGGTGTGTGTTCTTCAAGAATAATGATCTGTGCCTATAACCAATAGGTCTTCTATTCCTTATATGTTTCAAAAATTACACTTCATGTTGGTAAATTCTGCTTCAATTATTGATGGTATATTTCTGTTATAACAAGCTGATTCTTACAATCTACATGTACTCTGTCTTTTGAAACCTCAATAACATTAGTAGCCTTATCTTTTTGTAAATGTTATTCTATTTTAGTTTTTGATTCATCTTCTCTTGGATTCCACTAAGTAAAGAATCCCATTCCAATAAGTACAAAAACCTCACACACGAATGTGCATGTATAAACTAGTGATGACTATGTGTTACAGGTCCCCCTCTGAGTTGGATCCACAGGAAATATA